>NC_141929.1:23623603-23926214 GCF_057802395.1 Ceratotherium simum simum | reverse complement strand
ATAGAAATCCTCTAAAATGAATGTGTAGCAAAATTGATGCTATATAGATATAAACTTAAGTACTCTTTGCTTGCAAGTTAATGTAAACTAATTGAAGTAAAATAAAAAATTGGTGTATATTACAAACATTAATGTCAATGATGACAATCTATATATGTCATATATGTAAGATATTAATAAAAGCTAAGTAGTTCTTTTGTTTGTTTGTTTAAGGGAATGCCATCTTTTGTGACCTGGAGAGATTTAATTTCCCCTGGTGATGGAGTTGCTGTCATCTCCTACACTTTAAGTAGCAGGGCCTTTATTGGTATGTGGGCTTTACTGGAATGGCATTGATAAATGGTGAATTACATGGGTCAAATTGTAAACAGAACTCAACTGATTGAAATTCTATAACACTAGAATTTTGCCAGGGTTGGAAGGGACTATAAACACATCCAGGCAGGATTATCCCTAAGTGTTTGCCACAAAGGCTATTTTCTTAGCCTATTAATAGATGTTACAGTAAAGAAACGAAAGACAGTATGTGACCAAATAAGGTAGAGATATTTAAGCAAATTTGAATGTTTCTTTGCCGTATAATCTCTCAGTGCTTATACAACGGTCAAGGGCCTTGTGAAGATTTGAGAGAGTATAGTGGTCAATGATACATAAATTTCTCTCTCTCTGCCTTCTTCCATCCATTTTCACTTTCATGAAATATTTCATGGGATCAGTGTTTTCTGGAACGCACCTAGGTAAAGCCTGATTTTATCTAACTCAGTTTTACAGATAATGAAACACTCCATACCTGTTAAGAAATGAATTTGAGGGAGGATGGAAAGAACTAGGTGTGTGGAAAGAATTGAAAGGCAAAGAACTTGTGTTCTTATGAGGACCATAAGACCTGAGACATAAAGCTCATATGGTAATAAATCAATCAACACAAGGCCTTGATGGTTGTGGGAGAAAGCAAAATAGGAGAATGCAGTGGTGATGCTATATACAAATATAACAAATTCAAGAGATTAAGATAAGAAATAATATTGATTTAGCAGATCCAAGAGCTTGAAGCTAGAGTGAGACACAGAAAGGGGATAGGACGTTGGACACAACTGAAGTTTTAGGAGGGGGCAGAATATGATGGTCACTGACTCCATTTGTATCTCCATAATTAGAACAATTCAAGATTTAATATAGAAACTCTCTTTTTATTTTATTCATTTAGTTATTTTTGGCTGAGGAAGATTAGCCCTGAGCTAACATCTGTGCCAATCCTCCTTCACTTTATATGTGTCACCACCACAACATGGCTGACGAGTGGTGTAGGTCCACACCTGGATCTGAACCTGTGAACCCAGGCCACTTAAGCAGAGCATGTCAAGCTTAACCACTACACCATGGGGCCAGCCCCAGAAACTCTCTTTTTAGATTCTGTTTATTGTAAAAAAAAAAAAAAAAAGAAAAAGAAAATGACTTTCCTTTCTTCACTATCAGGCAGAATGTTCTTGAGTTAGAGAGAGGGGAATAAAGATTTTTAGGAGGGGCACATGCTAGAGATTAAAGGGGCCTCATACCCTTTGGAGAGAAGAGGAATCTAAGTTAGATAAGGGTTGTACTGTCTATAACTCCCTTTCTAGAAGTGGGGCATGGACCACCCACGCTCTCAGAGGAGGAGGCTCCCCTCCCTAGTTTCTACCAACTTAATTATGCTGGTCACTTTTAAATTTTCTTTTTCCATTATTTTCTCTTTTCTTTCTTTACTCTTTCTGCTCTTCTTACTTCCCTCCTTTCTTCCTTCCTTCCTGCCTGCTTGTCTTTCTTTTAGATAAATACTGAAGTCACTACCTTATCCTCTCGTGTATGCGTACCTGTTTGTTTGCTTGTCCCGTGCTTACAGCACAGGAACTAATTCTTCAAGAGTAATTCTAAATTCCTATGGAAATGTGTCCAAATGCTTATAGCAGAGGAGAAAGTTCAAATGATTACCAATTTGGAAAGTGAATGTAAGTAAGTGAATTTATACATTCTCAGAGCCAAGTGCACTTGGGATGTGTGTGGTTATCTATTTTATTTTCAATATTCCGGCCAAATACAACTGCAAAACGATACAAACCACATAAATAACATTACAAGGCCTTCCAGGGCCTTTCTTTCATCAACTGGGGAAGCTGGAAACAATATTATACCTTCCTTCTTCTTCTTAATGTTTTTAGGAAATCTCATTCTTTCTAATACACATATTGTTTTTTACTGTCAGCAAGCATGAGTATAATATGTAGCACAGTCTGGAGAAACAAGCCTAGTTAAGTCATCATTCTGAAAGGACTTGCTGTTGTACACTCTTCTCATTCTGGGCATCTCGTCTTGTGGTCAGCAAGTCATTGTCACATATCAGAAAAAAAACAAGTTGAGGGACCGACCTGGTGGTATAGTGGTTGAGTTTGTGTGCTCTGCCCTGGGGTTCACAGGTACGTATCCTGGGCGCAGACCTACACCACTCATCAAGTCATGCTGCGGTGGTGACCCGCGTGCGAAAAATGGAGGAAAACTGGCACAGATGTTAGCTCAGGGGCTCAGGGAAAATCTTCTTTAAGCAAAAAGAGGGGGATTGGCAACAGATGATAGCTCGGGGTTCCTCACACACACAAAAAGTTGATCGATTCATTTAGTCAGCACCAGTTTATTAAGCAACTTCATGTGCTAGGCATTGGTGTGACTCCTATTGTCACAGAGACTATTTTCTAGAGTGCAGGAGACAACAGGCAAAGAGAGAAATGAATAAGGTAATTCCGTATGGTGATGAATATTGTGAGGATAATAACAATAGAGGGGCATTTGTCCACAGAGAATGATCAGGATGGGGTAAGGGAGGCAGGAGTGTCTTAGTTTGGGTGGCTAAGAAAAGCCATGTTAAGAAGGTGATTGTCACCTAAAATGCAGAAGGAACTAGCCATAAGTATCCTAGGTAGACAAAACACAAGTTCAGAGGTCCCAAGGAAGCAATAAGTACCTTGTGTTGGGAAGAGGAAGTCAAATAAGATTGGGCCAAACCAGACAGGTGCTGGTGAGCTATTTCAAGGAGTCGATCTAATTCTATGTGCAGTAGAAATCCCTGGGAGGTCTTTAGGAAGTTGAGGGCCATGATATCAGTTATGTTTTTAAAAGAGTTTACTCAGTTTCAGATCTATGTCTCATAATTTTTGGAAATATATTTAAATTTGGAATACATAATGAAGCTATAAATGATTATTTGAGAATAAAAATGCATATCATAGAGAAAGAACTGTGTAGAAATTAGTCCCTTATGGCGGGAACATATACAAGGATACACATTTAACACTTTTCAAATGTAATATGCACAAATTATTCACATTTTAATATCACTGAAATCAGAATGTGTTAAAATTGATGGTATATCAAAGTTTAAATTCACAGCGTATTCTTTCTTAGAGGTAAATAAACATTCATTGATTTTACCATAGATATCATCTTATATTTGATGAATTTTTGTACATAGGCACAAGTGTGTATACAAACGTATTGTTTAATACGTCATTTTCGGCACTACTCAAAGTGCTTTACACATATTGACATTATTTTGTGTGTGTGTGAATTCTTGTCGGAGAGCACCTCTCCTTCGTATGTTTCAGGTAGTGTTGTTCTATCATCCACTCTTTCCATTCTGAGGTGGCTATGTGCTGAAGGCCCAGGGCATGGACTTTCAGTAGCAAAACTGGGACAGTCACAGAAAACTGGGATGACTGGTCACTCTCTCCATTCTCTTATACCATAATTGATCTGGAAATGGGCAAACAATCCAGATTGAGCCAAATAAGAGTCCTCTCTGGGAGAACTCTTTTATTAGTTCTATCTAATCATCTATGCTTTCTTTTTGAATTGATAGATAGAGAGAAGGACCCTGTATGTTTGGAGTAGATGATCACCATAACTGCAGACACAAAATAAGATCCCACTTAGAATAGAAACCAATAGAAAAGAGGAAAAGATGATAGTCTGATGGAAAGATAGCGTCCAGATGGTGTAATTTGAGTTTGTGGATGAAGGCTGACTTGTAGCCATATTTTATGTTTGGCTGATCAGACAATAAATTTTCTTCCTTCCTTCCTTCCACTCTTTGATTTGGGTTTCTGTTCCTCCTGATCATAATTGTACTCACACATGTACTATTTTAACTAATAATGTTATTTCCTCTCTCTAATTCATAAGAATTAATAGAGGAAAAGGTCAGTGGAAATATTCTCACAAGAAAAATAACCAGTGTGGAGGGAGAGAGGAGAGTGTGATATACAGGAAGCATAGATATGTAAATAGCTTTAAACAAATTTTCCAAGAGCTCTTGTTTTAACTGTTGCAAAGTTGATAAGGTTTTATGTATAGAACTTTAAAGTTTCAGTTTTTGCTTATTTCAATATAGTGAAATAACTAGGCTAAAGGCTTTATCTATGAGGAAGTAGCTTTTAGAAATGAGTGTTAAGTATGCGAGTTGTGGAAGTTAGTGCCCTGAACATTATTGTCTTCTTCACCTGTTCTTAAGATGACATAAAAGAAGCAACAAAAGGAGAGGCTGTTTTCATCTGTGTCCCCAGTGAAAAACGTAGTGAAATTTCAGCTACTTATTACCAATAATTCCATAAGATGGGTGAAGATCAGGAACATATTTGTGTTAAAGGAAGAGTGGGTAGGCTGAACTCAGTAAGTGTGAGATGGATGTCAGGAAAAGAGAGCATCAATCCACAGTCAAATATGAGACCCATTGTGGAAAGTAAAGAGTATTCAATGGCCAGAGACCCAGAGTTAAGGAAGAAAACTCTGGAAGATAAACAAATGGATGTGAGTCCAGATCAAGAACTTGCAGAACCTAATGGATTAGTCAGAAACACAAATGGAGCTTTGAGTCAGGAAAGGATGCGGGAGTCTAATTCAATATTTGTTTTATTTTTTTTTTTTTTTGTGAGGAAGACCAGCCCTGCGCTAACATCCGATGCCAATCCTCCCCTTTTTCGCTGAGAGAGACTGGCCCTGGGCTAACATCTGTGGCCATCTTCTTCTGCTTTATATGGGACACTGCCACAGCACGGCTTAACAAGCAGTGCATTGGTGTGCGCCTGAGATCCTAACCAGCAAACCCCTGACCGCCACAGCAGAGCGCACGCACTTAACTGCTTGCGCCACCAGACCGGCACCCAATTCAATGTTTTTTGGTTGTTTATGAGCTTCCTTTTTTAAATATAAACTTTCTTATTTAAGAACAGTATGACATTTACAGAAAAGTTGCCAAGATAGTACATAGAATTTACATCTACTCTGGGCCCGTTTTCCCATTATTAATATTTTACCTTATGTTATGTTTATCACAAATAATGAACCAATATTGATACCTTATTATTAATTAGATTTTCTACCTTATTCAGATTTCCCTAGTTTTTACCTGCTGTTCCGTTTCCGTTCTAGGCTCCCATCCAGAATACCACATTCCATTTAGTCATCATGTCTCCTTAGGCTCTTCTTGGTGTGACAGTTTCTCAGACTTTCCCCGTTTCTGCGAGTCTTGACAGTTTCGAGAAGTATTGCAGGTCTTTTGTTGACTGTCCCTCCATTGGAATTTGTCTGATGTTTTTCTCATGATTAGACTGGAGGGTCTGTGTTTTTGGTGGGAAGACCATGGAGATAAAGTGCCGTTTTCATGAGACCATATCAAAGACATATACTATCAATGTGACTTATCACTGTTGATGTGACTCTTGATCGCCTGACTGAGGTAGTGTTTGTCAAATTTCTCCAGTGTAAAGTCATTCTTTTTCCTCCTTTCTATACTGTACTCTTTGGAAGGAAGTTACTATACACAGCCCACCCTTAAGGAGTGGGGAGTTATGTTCCACCTCATTGAAAATGGAATATCTATGCAAATTATTTGAATTCTTCTGCATGAGAGATTTCTCTATCTTTACTGATTTATTTATTCAAGCATTTATTTATATCAGTATGAACTCATGGATATTTATTTTACACTTTGGTTAATAACCCAATATTACTTTATTTTGCTGCTCAAATTCTTCCAGCTTTGACCATTGGAAGCCCTTTCAGTTGGCTCCTGCGTCCTTTTGGCATATCTTCATTACCGGGATTTTTTTGTGCTCAGAAAAATTCCTTATTTCTAGCACCCGAAGATACTCCAGGCTCATTTTGTATGTTTCTTGCCTTAGACCTAGAGTTAGCTATTTCTCTAAGGAGCTATGGACCTCCTTCAAAAAGCTATATCTATTGTCAGGTATTTTTCCAGCAATGCTCTAAACATTTTCAGAGATGCAGATCAGTCCATATGATTATTGGATTGAACACGATAAATTCAGAGATAAATTGGGGAAAGATGCACTCTTGTGTGGATTTTCTAGTTTGCGTTAATTCATATTATAAGGTAATTTGAGCCTCAGCATAAACCCTTGTGCCGCATAGAAGTTAGGCCAGTAAATCATGAAACCAACCCTAAAGAATCTCAATCTGACGGATACAAATGGGACCTAAATTGTATTTGTTTTCCTGACTTTTTTTAACACCTGTGTATATGAGCATGGCAAATCTCCACTCACTATCCAAAACTTCTCTTAGCCAGATCAATTCATTGTAAAACTATGCTGGTTAATCAAGATTTGTTTATTTTCATCCATTTGAAAAATATTCAGAACCTAGCTCCACTGAGGTATTGGATGGAGTAACTTCATCCCCATAATTATTTGTGAAATAGTACATGAAGTCCCCCTCTCTGTCAAGCATTCAGTTAGAAACTGGAAGTCCAGCAATGATGATAAGTAAGTCAGCATTTTTTTTTTTTTTCCCACAAAGGCCCAATGCAAATCTTTTAGGAATGAATATAGAAAAGGCTAAACCATTTTAGAGAGGTGGATCTCTGTTACTTACAACGTAGAAAAAAAAAGCCTAAACGGCACACCTTTATACCTTCGAGAATGGTGCCCAGCTTTCGCCATTCTCATTCAAATGCCAGCCCATTAATCAATCACTCGTGTCTTGATCCCCAAATCAAAGTATTGTATCTGTACCTATCTTCTAGCAATAACTACTGTTTTCCGTTATAATTTTTTTTCTTTTCTGAGCAGAAATCAAGTCTTTACGCTTTGTATTTACCTCACTCTGCCTAAAACAGAGCATTACAAATAGCAGGTTTTCAACAAACCTTTGTTGAAAGCATGGATGAATAAAGTAACGTATTGCTAGAGTGACAGTTTGGGACGGTGTGCTTTTAAGTTCTAAGGATCGTAGAATCAGTTCCAATTAGAGCTACAAGTGACTGTTTAAAAGTTTAATGAAATTATTTGCAATTGATAAGTGAGTTTTGAAAAGAACAAATGACTAGACCAAGGCCAAACAGCTAATATATTTGTTGAGCTGGGGACTAAACCCAGCTCTTGCCTCTCAGTGTTTGGATGTCTTATTCTCCTGATGGTCACAGATTGCGGTATAGCTATGTAATCATTTTCTGATTCAAATCTAGATCCAATATGTAGCTTCAGCATCATAAAGGTAATTCTCAAAATCATTTCCAAGAGTTTGTAAAAGCTATGCAAGACAATAATAAAAGCAAAGAATGGGCACTTGGATTTATGTTTCTGAAAGAAAGCTCTTCTTTTTGTTTTTTTAATGCATGCAGCATGTTTTTGACTGTGTATAATCTCGCCCATTTCAGGAGGTTGCTCCTGGTGTTAAGTAGCACGTATGTGGGAGGCTAGAAGCATTGTTATGATTATAATATTTACAGCAGTCCTCTGCTGATCCCTAAATATTGGCTGTCCATCAACCCAACAAAATTTTCAACATTAAACCTTCAAGGACAGCAGGAAGTCCTCCATCATTGTTGGAAAGATCATTTATCACTCAATGGTAATAGCTTTTAGTTCTTAATATGGTAGACAGGACAGTGAATCGGCTATGGAATCAAAGAGAAGTAAGTTTACAACTCTCCTCTGCCCTTTACTAACTAGCTGTGTAAACTTGGAAAAGCTACTTTTTTACGCCTTTGTTACTTTATATGTAAAATGAGGATAGTAATTCTATGTCACTGAGTTCCTGCAAATACATTGCTGTATTTTGTTTTTCTATCATCCTTATACAATCTCTGAACCTCCCTGAACTTCATTAATGTTTATTCTCCATATGTTTTTCCTTATGCACACTGGTTTCCTCTCTATTGGGTTATATTCCGTATGCATAAGTACACAAGGTTATGCAACCTTCCTCCGTTATCTAGGACGTGATTTCTCAACCTCAACACTCTTGATATTTGGGGCTGGATAATCCTTTGTTGTGGTGTGGAAGTTTGTCCTGTGTATTGGAGATTCTGTCCTTGGCAGCATTCCTGGACTCTATCTAGATGCTAATACCAGTCCCCCTCACTCTCCCAGTTTATCAACAAAAAATGTCCCCAAACTTTGCAGATGTTCCCTGGGGGGCAAAATCACTCCCAGTAGAGAACCAGGGATCTAGTACAGTGATGCTTGTAATGCAAAGTACACCAGATCTATGTCAAGAAGCCCCTTTTGGATGCCCTGCAAGAAGCTCCAACTCAGTGCAGCTCAGATTGGATTCATCCTCTTCCCGTCTCTGTAAAACTGTTCCTATCCCTTCATTTCTGATTCCTACTAGTGGCACAAGTATCCATGGATCGGTCTAGGCAGAAACTTGAGATACATCCTTGACTACATTTTTACCACTTTCGTGTTGTTTATGTATACTAAACATTTATGTATACTAAACATTTTTACCACTTTCGTGTTGTTTATGTATACTAAAAAAACCCTCTCAAGTCAATCCCCTTCCTTTCTACCCTTGCTCCTTCCTTTTTCAATAAATATTTACAGACAGAAGGTTACATTTAATGTATATTGTATTTAGTTTGTCCTGTGCATAACTACACACACATTGAATAAACAAAATCATGACTTAAGTCTTGAGATCAAACTAAGAACTAAGAATGAAATTTCTGAGGATTGTACATATGTAAAATGTCACATAAGTAAATTATAAGGATTTTTTAAAAATTACGATTTCCTCTCCTCATCTGTCATGTCTCTTCCTCTCTCTGTCATCTCATGTCTCATCATAGTGAGTCATTGCACTAATATCACTTTAAGACACCCCGAAGTAATGTTGTTGGTAAAAACATATTGGTCAGAGACATTAATCTTACTACAGGCAGATTTAAGTCCTTTGGTAATTTGATAAAGTTAGTGGCATTTGCTCAGAATGAGGTCAAAAGATGTCACATTTATGATTTTCTTTAATTGAGATAGATTGGTCGATGTGTTTTAATATTATACAATTAAACTTCATGGATTAACATAGGTGATTTCTGTGTGTGCATGTGTGTGTGCATGCTTGTTTGAGAGAGAGCGAGAAAGAGAGACACTAATCACTATTTAAACAATATTGTCATACCCTCATTTTTTTCCTAAATGAAAGGCCTCTGTTTGTTTTTTAACTCAATCACTTTATTTTTCTGAATTGAAATAAAACTAAAATAACTGCCCTTTAGAAATTAAAAAGTAAAGCTCATCACAGATGGTGGGTGTCTCCTCTTATCTGGTCATCTGGCTTATTTTAAACAAATCACTATTTAATTCCTTTCTTCTGGAAAATTTCTAATCAAACCTTGGAAAATCAACTCCATCAAATATCAACCCCCCACCTACATCAAAGGGTATCAAAACATGAAGGTAGAAGAATTCATGACCTTGAAATGTGAGCAAAACATCATCCAATCACCACTGTAGGGAGCAGAACCTTCACTTCTATAGAACAGGTGGCCAAACAATTACAGATATGCAGCTGTTTTACGCCCTCAAATTCTCCACGGAAAAGCTGGAGGTGATTGTTATGTAAAAAATGCATTTTATCTCCACAGAATATATTTAATAAAACTGTGAGGTATGTAAATTTGCCAGACAGAGGTAGAAGCATTTCAAAATTTGACTATAGTTCTGTTTATATTAAGAAATTACACTTATTAGTGTAAATCATCTAAATCATAAATTAGCCATAATAGAAACATCTCTGTAATAAAAAGCTGCCATTCGATTACCACATAGCTTTATTTCTATGAGACTTTATTAGCAATGAATATCAAGCAGGCCAGGAGATGTAATATATTGCCTAATGTGGTATTGTGGAATGGAAAACATGCTCCATGAATATGCAAACTCTATTTCCATACATAAAAAATAGTGCTGTAAATATATGTCCAGCAACACCAACATGGTGGCTGTTATATTATTTTCTTAGCATACCTCACACTGCATATACCTGTAATTATAATACTTTCAAAATGAATCGCTATTATTCAGGAAATGAAACAACAAATGAAGAAATGTATACTGGGGGCCATAGACATTGCATTAGGAAAGACATTCCGGAAAGGGGTGGGTAGGAAGAACGGGAAAAAGGAAAGAAAACAGAGGCCAGAGAAGGCATAGTAAAGAGATAAAAGAAGAAAGTGAAACATTTCTGGTTGTTTATCTCCTTGAAATCTTAATATGACAGTTGAGGTTGGCATATTATTCCCATTGTCAAGACAAGGAACAGAGGCCCAGATAAATGAGAACTCATCTGCGATCACCCAGTGGGTTTGAGTTTGAATTCAGTCCTTCTGATTATGAGCTGCCTGCTTGTTTCTCACAGTAGAGTTTCTTGGGGAAAGAAGGGAGAGGCCAGGAAACTGGACAAGCAGGCTTGGAGGTCAGCACTTCCAATCCCACCAGAGTTTCCCGGCTTCCGCCTATTTTCTGTATCAGAATTCTGCCTAATTTTGCCTTTGAAAACCACTGGACTAATCTGTCCATACCTCTTCTTCTCTGTGAGTTTGTTGTAGTCATCAGTATGGCCAAACCAACCACCCAGAACACTAAAAATTGCACTAAACTTTTCAATAAGGGTGAAATGGATCCTTCTGTAGCTCTAAGATGTTGGTGAGGGAGCTGGTGAGGAAAGACTGAAAAAGTGAAACTGGACCCAGGTCCTGTAACATGGGTTAGAGATGGGGGGTGGGGGACACTCTCTGAGTCCAAGAACACAGATTTTCTTACCAAATAGCACTTACTGTAAGTTTCACTAGAAAAAGTCTTCTTTTGGATAGAGAGAGTAGAGGTAGGAATTAGCGGTATTTGTTTATGCAGAACATTATAGACTGAATGTTTGTGTTCCCCCCCGCCAAATTCATATATTGAAACCGAATCCTCAGTGTGATGGTGCCATTGGGAGATGATTACATCATGAGCGTGGAATCCCCATGAATGGGATCAGTGCCTTATAAAGAGACCCCAGAGAGCTCCCGTGTCCCTCTTACCATGTGAGGACACCGCGAGTAGATGGCAGTCTATGAACCAGGAAGTGGGCCCCATCAGACACTGAATCTGCCAGGACTTCTCAGCCTCCAGAACTGTGAGAAGAAAATTTCTGTTGTTTAAAAGCCACCAGTCTATGGTATTCCATTATAGCAGCCTGAATGGACAAAGACACATTATACGAATGTTAGGGATTAATAAACAAAAACACTGTCTATGCATGGATTGATACTTGGAGCAGATCATTCAGGGTCATCCACTATTGAGAAAATATCTGAGGAAAAGGCTTACTACCTTATAAGTAAGCCATTTTGAATTGTTCTGAAATGATTATATTAATGCATTTTGATTTAATAAGTACTTTGTGTTATGTAAGGCTTCTTTATATGAAACCAAAATCAGTAAAAGACCTCTAATCTACATTGGATGATACTTTCTTTTTCTAACCCCAATCTCCAAAGTTTCTACTCTCCTATAGTGATAGTATCCTCTCTGCTTCTACCCCCATTCTGGTCGCACTTTTCTGTTGATGGAATACAGGGGTTAATAGCACAGACACTAGGATTAAATTGTCTAAATACAAATCTCAGCTTCAACACGAATCCTGTGACTTTGGGCACTTATTTAATCGTGTGTGCCTCCATCTCCTCATATGAATATAAACATAGCCAAAAGCATCTCAGTAGGTGGTGGCAAGGAGTGAGTGAGATAGTGCATGTAGGTAAGAATTTATCCCAAGCATGTCACAGCACGAATACTTGTTGAGTGTTCATTGTTGTTTCTGTTAAAACTGGCACCAGAACTGTCATATTAAATAGGATTTAAACTTAGTTCTTGTTTTCTCTTATGCCATAGACTTCTTACGAAGTCTATCAACATAGCGCTTTGCTCCCCGTCTATTTTCTAAAGACAGAAAGGGAGTAAGAAGGGGCTAATTTCTCTGGAAATAAAATCAAGCTGCTTTCCCTGCATTGAAGGGTAAAGTGCCTTTTCAGTCTAATCACTTTGTGCTGCTTAATGTAGGAAATTAGAGAGCTGATGAGATACCACGAACTTCCATATTCTCTCTCACTGCACAGAAAGCTGTGTCTCCACCATCAATCAGATAATCTTAGGTTAGTTGCATACAGAGTTCAGCAAGATGCAAAAAAGTAACTGCCTATGTGCCAACTCCACCAGAACTATTCTGAAAGTAAGTTGGCAGAAATACTCATGTAGCATTACTTCGGTTTCCTGGGGCCAAGACCTCTGGTTTTATTAGGCCTCTTTGTAACTTCACTTGTCAAAATTAATTACACCTGTCCGATGTAAAAGACAGTGTGATATGTGATTAAGAGATAGGTACTGGGAATGTACCGCAATGTGGATGTTGGCCACTCTCCTCACTAATGTGTGATCTGAGAACTATTACACAACCCCTGGACCCACAATTTCCTCATCTGGGAATTTTAATAGTAGCTACTTTGTTGGATACTGAAAAGATTAAATGAGATAACACAAAAAATGTTTAGTACCATGTCTGACACACATACACACACACTCGTGCACATACACAATTCATTCAGTAAATGTTAGTCATTGAGGTCATATTCTAGGCATTGTGAAGGGGGCAGAGGGCCTGGATTCTGGGATGACACAAAGATCTATACCAGATTGCAATAAGATGGGTCATGTGCAAGTTCCATATGCTCAGCTGAGTGTAGAATAGAAGACCAGGGGAAGAACATACTGCTCACACATAATAGGCACTGTACTTCACAATTCTCTTATTTCATATGCACTACCTCCTATGAAGTTAGTACTGTTGTCCCTATTACGGAAAGGAGCAAACTGAAGCTCTCAGAGATTAAAGTAATTTTCCTGAGGTCATACAGCTCAGATTCAAGCCAAAATTTGTTTACCAATAAAACCCATGCTTTTTGAAAACTTCAGCATACTTCCTCTATTTATTCTGTCTAGAGGGATTTAGGTAAAGCTTCATGGGGCCTGAAAGAAACAGCTTTTGTACATGATTTAAGTCGTCATTAAACTGTTGAGAGGGAGATAACAGGGCTGAATTTCAAAATATATATATATATATTTTTTGAAAAAGGCCATCCTTTTATCTAAAATTATATATCTATTATTTTTTGTGATGTCAGATGTGCTTTCTTCTGGGCAAAGATGTTGGTAGAAGATAGTAGATGGTAGATTTTAGTTCTTCTTAGTATCCACTTTATTTGGCCAAACTATGCTAGTTTTCACGTTCTCTCTTTTTTTTTTTCTTATTATTATAGGTTGTTGTTTGGAATCTCAATTCTCTTTCTCCTTGTAACAGTTATTATAACTTCTTCCTTGATAGAATGCATGACAGGAGGCCATGGCTCCCTTAGAAAGATGGAAATAATGGTGAAATTAGTTTTGAGAGTTGGCCCTGGAAGTAATGGTGATTTTTAGAATTTCAAAGGGGCAATGAATACAGAGACCAAAAATATAAACTGGTGATATTTATTCTTTTATGTTTGATTCAGGGAGGGGAGGAGAGGGGGAGAGAGAGAGAGACCGAGAGAGAGCACTAGCACTGCATGCAGGAGCATGCAGGAGAAACAGAGAGAAGGATGGATATTGAAAGAAAGCAATGTGACCATGAAACCATGAAAGATATAGGAAAGAGAGGGAAATATGAGAAATGCTGGACACAGCATAACACAGCATCAAGATTCAACAGGCCAGAATTCCAACATAAATCTTCTGAGAGCTAGCTTTGTGATTGCCAAGTGACTTAGTGGGTCTCAATTAAACTTGTATTTTGCTAACCCTAACTTCCAAATAAATACATTCTATCTGGTTTGGAAGCACAGCTCAATGGGTCAAGGTCTCTTTCTTTCTTTTTTCTTTTCTTTCTTCCTTCCTCCCTTTCTTCCTTCCTTCTTTGCTTGCTTCCTTCCTTCCTTAACTTTTACTTCTGCTTGCACGTGTGAATTCTGCAAACTTGTGCACTCTAACAACATATAATACAAATAGAAATATACCTGCATTTTTTTTTAATTTTTTATTTATTGCAGTAACATAGGTTTATAACATTGTATAAATTTCAGGTGTACAACATTATACTTCTATTTCTGCATAGATTACATCATGTTCACCTGCATTTTAAAGGCTTAATAGCTGTGGCATTTGGACGTCTCATATGAGGGTGACATTCCTCATTTCCCAGGGCAATGGGATGCTGTGTCCTGCATCTCATGGGAAGGCAACATTCCCAAGTGTGGCCAGAAGCAAGAATAACACACCTTCCTAGGAGACAAAATGTTTTCAGCACTGCTGCTCTGAGGGGGGGCTGCCCTCTCCCTGAATGGATGAGTATGTCCTGCTATTCGATTTGATTATGACAAAAACAGCCATTTAATTCATATTCAGTTAGCCATTAGCTTCAATAACGGTGATGGCACTAAATTTGTAGCATGACTGGTACTGACAATACCTGAGATGGGGCACTGTAAATATTACTGCTGGGAGATTCTTGCAACAGCTGCTGCATCGTACTGTAAATGTCTCTTTCCTCAAGGGAGGGCCTCCTGCCTGATGGTTTTACAATACCTCGATGTTCAGAGGACAGAGACTACATTTCCTTGGAAAATCACAATGGAAACAATTGTGATTCGCTGGCAGTGGTATAAAATATATAGAAGCTTATAATTTCTCATTCAAATTTGAAAATGAAAGAAAGGCTCACTCTGTCTTCGAAATGCTTTCTTTCAGCGGTGACTCTCCCAAGTAAATAGTGAATGTTATTTCTCTATAAATAGATAGTATTCAAACACTTGGCTCAAAGACCACAAGGTTCTGTGCTCTGTCTTTTGGGACAACCAAAGACAGGTTGTGTATCTTTTATCTTTAAGCAGCATCTTCTCTGAATCATGCCTTATTAATTTCTATCAGCTTGTGGTTACTTTATTATATTTTGTAGTAATCTGTCTCCAATATTTAATAAGAAGCACTATTGTGTCTGTGGAAACAAACTCATTTATTTTCCAGTGATCCCCTCATAGCCGAGACCTGCTAAAATCTCCCAGTGTGTGGCCCTACAACACAGGACTGTATATTTATAAGATTGTTAATGTTACTATGATTTAGATGGAACACTGACTAATGATACAAGCCATTGTGTATGTTAAACAGATCTGTTGTAGGTAAGGATTCTGAGTGACAATGGGAAATAAGACTATATGATACAGAAAACCATTTTTTTTAAGTACAAACAGAACTCATTCTAAATGAAACATTCTCTCAATTGACCTTGGTTTTTTGTATATGGCTTTGTAAGTACACTTTTTGCGGTCTCTGACTAGTCCAAAGCTGAGGTCACTTTTTTCTCTAGATACTACTTATTTCAGCTCCTTTGATAGGAGTAGTTTCCTGACAAGAAGATTTGTATTGGGTGTGCCTAATCCCTGGCCAACGTCTTCTGGAGTGTATCAGATGAGCATATTATGCTATTTGATCTAATTATGACAAAAATGCTGTTTAATTCATATTCAGTTAGCCTTTAGCTTACAACAATTATTTCTTGCAATTTGGAATTAAGAAATGGAGAAAGTTGAGTTAGTTTTCTGTGGCTATAAATGTAAAGTATAAGCTTAGAGTGAGTTTTGTCATGATCTTAAAATATCAAAAATTCTTTCTTTGATGAAATGGATCTTCAAAATATGCTCTTAAGATCCTTACACGGTGTTTGGTCTTTTTGAGACATCTCTATGAGACAACACCTTAGATCTTTTAGAGGTCTTAACAAAGGATCTTATATTTCCATCCTGGAATTGATCTTGGTCTAGAGGACCTTTCTTACTTTGGGAACCCATTGCTGTCTGAAAGACTATTCTGGGCATGTTCTATATCCTTCAAATTATATTTTGAACTAAATTGTTTGTTCTTTAGTCTATCTCTGTCTTGTCTTATTTTATTACAGAAGAAGGCAGATGGCACCTTCTACAATCCATCTGGAAGTACCCATCACTAACTCATCAAGTTAATTAAGTACATTTCATATTTTCCACATTACTGAAGGTGATAGTTTTACTAAATTTTCTGCAACTTCCTTTTCTACAGCTTTTTATAATATATTCTTCTAAGTCTTCCAAACTTTGACCAATCAAGGCCCTTCTAGCTTTCACCAAAGGTTTCCTCAAGGCCTTGCCTGCTTCCACTTGGTCCCAAAGCCTGTGCCACATGCTTTAGGTTTTTATTATGTATAGTGTAGTATAGTTTACTATAGTATAGCATGGTACCATATACAATATATACTATTTTATAGGACTCTACTTCCAAGTTCAAAATTTCTATTTGCTTGTTATTGTTGCCTAGCAAATCACCCTAGTACTTAGTTACAGAAGGCAACCACTTTACTATGATTACGGATTCTGTGGGTCAAGAATGTGGACTCAGCACGATGATGTGGCTTATTTCTTCTTCCCGATGTCTAGATCCTCAGCTGGTAAGACTTGATGTTTGGGTTCTAGAAACATATGAGATGTCTTAACTCATGTGTTGGCTGTTGACTGGAATCTTAGCTGGGCCTGTAAACCAGAGCACCTCCTAATGGCCTCTGCATGTGGCATAGAGACCTCAGGGTAGTTGGACTTCTTAGTTGGCTCTAAAAAGAAGTGTTCTAGAAGCTGCATTGACTTTTATAACCCAACCCAACCACTGAAGTTGCATAGTGTCATTTCTACCATACTCTATCAGCCAAAGGAGACACAAGCCCAACCAGATTAAGGGAAAAATGACACATACCCAATCTCTCAATGGGAGGAGTCTCACGCTATCATTGTAGAACAGCATGTGAGATGGAAGATATTGTTGCATCTGTCTTTGGAAAATACATTTAACACATTGGCTAACCACATTTTTATGTGGTTATATGTGGAATACCACATTTTTATGGTAGCATTCTTGTATCAAATAAAGCAGGTAATCTACTATCAAAGAATACACATTTTCCCCAAAACCTACATAAATATATTTTAATTTTAAATGAAAAAAATAATGCAACCTCTAAACATTATTCTTTTTATGAATTATAATCCATATTTCCACCACTGTTCTAGACCAGCTCACTCATTTTATATATGAGTAAGGTAAGCTGCAGGGAAGCAAAGGGACTTGACTTTGGTCACAGAGTAGATTTTCTGCAGCACTAAGATTAAAATCCACACTTTAATTCTGTTCAATGGTCGTTCAATTAAGGTAAAATAGACTCTCATCTGAGCTACGTAGAATATTTTCATGTAAGAAATATTTTCCAATCACTTTATATATGACTTGATTCCAAAGTGATTACATGTGAATAACTAAAACAGGACTCCACAATTAAAAAATAAAGAGTAACTTCATTTGAACGAACAACGTGGTAAGTCAATCCTCTTTTCAAAGAAAATCTTCACTTTGGCTTAGTAGTGATTCAGATACATATTGATTTATTCTAATGTCAGTAAGGCATCAGAAATCTCCATTTTAGGAAGCTGAACTGAAGTTAAAAAATTAAATTGACATAAGATATTCAGACATCAAGAAAAACTTTAATTAATGGTGAATCTCTTCTTAGATATCTACTGTAGAAAAGGCATATATGTCAAGATGTCATTTAGTCTTTCTCAATCTTTTAAAAGAATCAACAGAGAAAAAGATACCCAATGGCTATCAATTCCTATAAATAGAGAACCAAGTTAGTGGTTCCAAAGTTAATGAAGAGAAAGAAAACTGAGAGGATAAAATTGTTTCTATCATCTTAAGTTGCTTGTCCCACCTTTGACCTTTCAACATTAGCCAGATATCTCATAAAGCATGAACTTCTGAGTTAAAAGGCTTGGGTTCAAGGAAAATTACTTAAGATAAAATATAAATAGTATATGAGTAAAGCTCCTAAAAAATCTATTCTCTCAAAAAACATTTATTGAGACCCTATGATGTCAACCATTACTATTAAGAAAAATGCAATATAAACTTCATTGAGTTATCTTTTGGTTAGTAAACCAAAAGGTAATCTCTTGTTTAGTAAACAAAATAAGGAAACACACATACACAATTTTTCTTTTCCTTCCTGAAGCAATTGTAGAAACTGATATCAAAGGGAACTAGAAATTAATGCAACTCTTCTGTATCAACAATTTATTATCCTCTATGTATATATAAATTGATCTATTTATCTTTATGTCTACTTATCTATAAAAATTAAATGTGCCAATATTCTTTACATAGTAATACTCCTTTTGGGAATTTAATATATGAGGAAAAAGCTCAACAGGAACAGAAAATTATAATTGTGATTATTTTTAGGATAGTCAGATACATTTAGTGTATGTATGTGTGTGTGTATATGTCTATAAAAACAAAGTAAAGGAAAATGATAAGGTACTAGTAAATGAATTTTGAAACATAACCATAGCACAAAACTTGAAAGCAGTATGCAAAAGTGAAAATGCTTGGAATAGTGTATTATGGTTAGGGTTATGGGTATTTTTAAATTCTATTTTTTCAATATACTATAAAGTTAAAATACTAAATCTTGAGGAATTTTGGGAGATTTGTGGCAAAGGATGTTACTCACTGTTTGGGAGAATGCCAGAAACCAGTTCTCTCTCTTTGTAGATCAGATGAAATTCACGCTGAGGCATAGCACTGCTGCAGTCATTTGACCATCCTAAGTGACTTTAATTTGGAGGATGAAGATGCCACCATGGAAGGATGAGTGTGGGGACGGAAGGAAACTAGTTCTTTTTATGCCACTATATCAAAATAATACCGAAGAGTGGCAAACATCTATATGTGGAATACCAAGGAGACTTTTAGTTTATTTTGGGGGCAGAGGTATTGACACTGCTCCATTTCCATCAGTAGATGCAGATTAATATAATCAAAATAGAGTAAATAGGAATCCATGCTCCCCTTCCTCTCACCCAGCTCTTGACATTTCCATGACAGTGGGAATTCATTTAAGAATAAGTGAGGTTAATCAATTAAGCCAATGAGACATGAAGGAGATTTCCTAAAAAATGTCTGACCTCTGGTGTCTTTTCATGCTCTGCTTATGAAGTAGCCTGAGATGCCAATTGCCAAGTATCTGTCACCCAATAAGTGAGCGCTGGTTACTTCAATTTGGGTCAAATCAATTTTCTTGGGCCTTTTCCACATTTTATCCCCCTACAGCACTGCTCTTCGAATGCAAGTGATTTTCCACTCTTTATGTTGAGTGTGATTCTATTCCTCTCTTTTGGATCGGCCTTGATATATTGTCTCCTACTGTCCCTCCCCAACTTGTCTCAGATGTAACCTTCTGTAGTGATTCTAGAACTAGGCTGCATTTTTCATTTTCCCGAGAGGTGATCAAATATAATGCTGTTGCATATGTCCTATATCCACCATTTTGATTTCATTGGTCTGGGTTGTGGACTGGGTGTAAGGATGTTTACACACTCTAAGTTGAAAACTACTACCCTACTGGAACCACCTGCTTCCATTTTCTGCAGATAGGGTTCCCTTCTTCAGTTGAGGAATCCTCCACGGTATGGAAGATTTGGAGTCCCAAAAACATGTCAGAAAGCTAGGCATGGGATTTAATTTTGTCCTCAATGCCTCGATGGAACTCATGATTAGTACGCATACTCCCGGTGGTATACAAGATGGTTTTACATACGCAAATAGACAAATAAATACATAAATATGTAAATAATTAATTTTAATAATTGCACACTTATTTTAACATTTTTTTAAAAAACACATTTATAAAAGATCTCAAACCTGCAATTTCATTTCCATTATTACAAAGGAGCAACCTAACTTTCTTATTCTCAATTTTCAGCCCTTGTGATTGACAACACCAGCCATTCAGGCATTCAAGCCTGAAAAGTGGGTGCCATGCTCATGTCCTCTGTCATCTTCTCTCACAAAGTCAACCACTAAGCCTTGTTGAGTCTAGCTCCTTAATAATTCTAGAAATTGTATCCTATTTTTTTGATTCCTACTGTCCAAGCTTTATTCTCATCCTACCTATAACTGAAATAGCATCTATATTATCTTCCTGTCTCTAATACATGTATCTCAAATCCCTCTCTCTCACAGCCTGCAAATATTGTTTTTCTACTGCAAAAAGATAATAATAATAATTCATGTTATTCTCCTGCTTTGGGAACTTTGTTGCTTCTCCGTAATATTTCCATCAAAAATTCAAACACTTTTTTAGGTTCATATACAGGAAGTTTAGAATTTGATTCTTTCTTAAAACTTTAGCTTCATTGCCTCATACTCTCCCATACAAGCTCTTGTCACTAGACATACCAGCAAACAGCAGTGCCCTTCATAAGGATAACTTTTTTAAGTGAATTTCTCTTCCTGGGTCCTTACCAAACTAAATGTAGAAAGTAGCATCTTTGGTGCTTAGGAAGAATAAAAAATTCGCTCTCTTTCAGGAAAGGTGACAACAGCAGAGGGTCTCTGGGTTGGATTTGAAGCCGACTAATGTCAGGGAAAGGAAGTGCTCTTTCCCTGGGCCTTTGACAGTCATGGCAACTTTCAGCATCACATGTTCAGAGCCAGACGCTGCCTTCATCTGTTTGGCAGAGGGGAAGAGAGACTGTGGAAGGGCTGCCAAGTTTTTAACAGAGGGGCTTTCAGATCCAGAGCAGGGACTCTCAAGGACCAGTGGGTCCAGTCTGCCAACCTCACACTCAAGGACTTGGCAGGCAGGGAGCTGTCCTCATTAAAATCCAGTTTGGATCATGGTACTTTTTCATTCCCACCCAGCTAGTAGCCAAGGAAAAGTACAGATAATAGGGGCTAACACACACATACATACATACACAAACACACAGCAAACGCAAAATTTAAACTAGAAATAGCCAAAACATCAAACTCATTCTTAATAGTTGTCAACGGCACGCTGTCCAGGTAGCTCCACGCCTCCAGAGCCTTCCTTTAATCATCTTCTGGTTTCTTTTTTCTTGCTGTCCTAATTATTCCCCACTTTTCATATCCTCCCACTGGCTTTAATTAAACTTTCTATAGTTTCACCTTGTTTGCCAGGCAGGTTCCCTTTCCCTTTCAAAGCCCAGCCCAATTCTTGTGTCCAGGCAGTCAAGGTTATCAGGGAAGTTTGTCAGATCCCTGCTTCCTCCAGAGCCTCTCTCATCCTCGCTCTGTGATTCTGTGATCAGTTAACGTGAGCTCAGCCCCAAGGAGAGGCTCTGTTTTCTGAGATTAGAGAGGCTGATGCTCTGCACACATTTTCTCCCTTGTCACTTCCTCTCCTCATTCCCCCCTAATTGAAACATACTTTCATCACATTTCTGTTTCACAAAATCTATTTAATCTCCTATTTAGTCTTCTGTAGTCTTTGTACTCATGGAAGAAATATCTGCAGCGAGCTCTGGGAAGATGAGTGAGCTGCTGAAACCTTTGGGAAAGAAGGAGAGTTATTTTTATTATCAGCACAAGGCTATCTTCCTACCTGTTTACACTCATTATAATGCCACAATCACAAAGCTATTGCTAAGGTCATGAGAGGTGTTCCATTATGAAAACTACATTTTTAGGTTTTATGTTCTTCATCAAGTGACATCTTCTAAGGCTAAATTCTAATGAGGATTGTCTCATGATGAACATATCTTTCTTTGGGAGAGTTGAGGAATAATATCTTTAGGGAAAATGTTGATTGTCAAATGAGAGGAAAAGAAAATGCCTTGCAGTTTTTTTGAAGGAAATATTCACTCATTTATTCATTCAGACTGTACTTCTTAAGCATTCCAGGAGCAGGAAAATTAATAGGCATTAAAATTAGAGGATATGAGACCATTCCTCCTTTCAACACACTCACAGGAAGTTGGAAAACATGTAGAAATGTCATTCCAACTTGATGAGGTAGGTACTGAAATAGAGGCATGTAGATGGATATAGTAGAATATAGGCAGGTGAAGAAGATGATCAGTGGACCAGAAATCTGGGAGGAATCCCTGAATGATAAAATGCAGATAGGAACAGATGGAAGTGAAAAAATCAGAGTCTCAAATATTTACCAGAGAAGCCTGGTGCAGAATAAGGAGTTGTGTGGGAGAACTCTAAGCCTAATGTTAAGAGATTGAAAAGCAGGAGGTGTTAAAGACAAGACAATAGGTCCAAAATGGGGTCACTCATGCTAAGCCTCATGCTACCATACTGAGACTTAATTACAATTTCAGCCCTCTCAGAAATGAAATCTTAAACCAGTCAATCAGGAATTGCCTGATCACCATTAGTGAGGCAATCTATCTCATAAACCACTGTCATCTCCTATAAGGAAAGTAACCTTGCAATAAGTAACCTGCTTTTTTGCCTCCTAGTACAACTTCCTGTTCCTGCTCCTTTCTGCCTGTAAAATCTCTTTCCTTGTACAGATCTTCGGAGCTCCTTTCTATTTGCTGGATTAGGTGCTACCTGATTCATGAATTGCTGAATAAAACCAATAACATCTTTAAAATTTACTCAGTTGAATTTTTGTTGTTTGACAGAGGTAATGGGACATCCCCTGCATTATTAAAAGAGGGGATACACTCAGAAGACCAAATATGCAGGTGCCATTGGATTTTCCTATGACTAATGTAGTGAGTGTGGGCCCTGGGACCCGAAAGGTAGGAAAGTGTCCCAGAAAACTAATGATTCCAAAACATGATGAATCTTTTCACACCAAAGAAAAAGCCACTGCAGAGGGATTCACTGTATCCCTCACCAAAGTGAATCTACGATCATCAGATAGACACCACTTATCAGAACACAGCGAATACCCTACAAAAGTTAAAAAGGGGAAGGGACTAGAAAAAGAATACCAGAAATATCTAAAAACATAAACTATTCTAAACAATATTAGTATCAGGCCCAAAAATGTAATGTAAAAGGCATCAAGTCGGAAGGCATAGAGTATTTTAAATTGATAAAAATTCAATCCAGAGGGGCTGGCCCAGTGGCATAGTGGTTAAGGTCATGCTCTCCACTTCGGCGGCCTGGGATTCACAGGTTCAGATCCAGGTCACGGACCAACGCACTGCTTATCAAGACATGCTGTGGGAGCATCCCATATAAAGTAGAGGAAGGTGGTCATAGATGTTAGCCCAGGGCCAATCTTCCTCAGCAAAAAGAGGAAGATTGTCATGGGATGTTGGCTCAGGGCTAATCTTCCTCACACACACACACAAAAAAATTCAATCCACAAAGAAAACATAATATCAATGACTTCATTTAAATTTAATGGCTTCAACAAATCAGAAACGATTTAAAAAATGTGTATTGCTTCTTAGCATACTTATCTAAAAATTCAATAGTTAAGGTAGAACAATAATTAAATAAGAAAATAAGATGTGGAAGATTTAAATGAGTCAACAAGATTTACTAATATTTATATATATACACACATATACATGTATGTACACACATGTGTACATGCATGTGCATATGTGTACATACAAATACATGTGAACTGTATGTAATCATATGTCATTTATTCCCAAACTAAAAATATACACTATTTTCAAATACATATGCACCATTACCTGAAAAAATGATCATGTATATTCCATAAAAAGAAACGTATTCTAAAGAGCAAGGAAACACAACAGAAGGATGTGTTGTATAAGCATGGAAGAGAGACAACTATGACCAAAAAGGGTCGGGGAGGGCTACATGACAAGGAGGTTTTGAAGGATGAAAGATCACATCAAATGGACAATAGGGAAATGGCATTCTAGGAGAGGGAATGCCTTGGAGAGGGTTGTCTTATTCAGGAGATTTTGGGCTTCAGGCAACTCAAACTCATTCAAACAAGCTACAGGAAAAAGTGACGATCTACTGGAAGGAGAGAGGGATAATTCTGTGGAGCCATGGTCGGTCCACAAAGGCAGGTCTCCTAAAGTCTGGAAGCAGGGACTGAAGCAAGGATTGAGGCCACCTCTCCCCTCTCTCTCTGCCCTATCCCTTTCCCCCATATCTCTGCCACAATACCTACCCCTTGTCACTATATGGTGTCTCATATTTTCTTGTTTTTGTCTGTTTTATTCTTTTTCCTTCTGACTGCTTTCCTTTGCTTCTCTTTGCAGAAAAACTTCTTATAAGTCTTAGAGTTTCTCTCAAGGCAAACATACAACTGAAAAAAAAATAGCATTTCTGAGTATCAATTTCAAATTCTTGAAAATCAGATGTGCTCAGTTTGGGTCAAGGGTTCATTTTTAGTTCAAGAGATTATAGGGGCTTAGATGGGGGAACATGGTCCCCTCCCTATTTAGTATATGCTGTGAGGGCAAATTCTTTGAGGAGATATTCAGAAGTACAGAGGAGAAGGTGACAATAAATGTGGTTGGAAAAGGGAGAAGAAATAAAAGCATTAAAGATCTTGGTTTTACCTACTCTTCTCCCACCGTAGGTAAAAGAAAATAGTTGAAAGATTACAAGCAGGGATGTGGCATGTCTCAGAGCTTGGAAAATGGAATAGAGAAACTAGAAACTGAGAAATACAGAGCATGTAAAACACTAGGGATGGGAAGAAAGAATCATATTCAACAGAACATTTTTCAGTCTTCCAGTCTAGCCTGGTGCTAGTGCTGGCACTCATTTGGCTGGAATTGTCTAACGATAGCACTTTGACCTGGCTCATTCAGGTCTTGAACACCTACAAGATGAGAAGTAAAATACTCATATTGAGCCTTTTAACCTAAAAGTTTAGATGCAAAGAATGTGAACTATTAGGCTGATACTCGAATAGCAGGATCAAGTATTCACATTTCTGGTTATAAACTTTGGTTATTCCTCCTTGAATTTGAACTGGCTCATTTTCTTGTCAAAATGTAAGTAATGGGAAAGTATGTTGCATAACAAATTGAAACAATAAAAAATAGCTCTTAGAAAGCTACATTTGCCTTTAGTATGCCTATATGAATATTTTAATAATTTTTTTTCTAAGTCACAACATTTTAAAACATAATGGCCTTTCCAAACACTTTTATCGAAGGCAACTCTTCTTAATTCCCAAATTATAAATGTCAAGACGCTAGGCTCGTTGACACACATCCAGTCTGACGGTAAGCCCCTTTGAAATACCTTTGTTGTACGTCTGACCAGAGAAATGCAAGTTACAGCATCCCCAAGGAGCTCACTCCATCTCTGGGCACATCTGACTCAGAATATTCTTCTTTTTATTGGACCTAAATCAATATTCCTGCAAAATATTGGAAATATTATTTTTCTTGAGTAATATAGAATTATTAATATATACTAATTATAATATATTAAAATTATATACATCCAATGAACACGATAGATTTTTTTTAAACTATAATAGTTGAGTCTACTTTTCACATCCAGCATACTCTCATCTTCTCATTCTTCTACTGCTTAAACATCCCTATTGACTTCAACCATTACATTGTACTTTTTTTCCCCAAATTTCTCATGATGCTAATTCTTCTGTTATGGACATATTGTGATATTTCAGTTTTCCTCTTAAACTGAGATGCTCTGAACCCAATAAAATGGCAACTGCACATTTAAGTTTGATTCCAGGATTTGATGAATGCGTGTGCTTAATAGCCCAAGAACTTTTCCAGTTCTGAGATTCTGTGATTCCATGACAAGACCAATAGTGTCATTCTAGTGCTCCTTGACATGGCTTCATTTTCAACATAGAACAAACTCATTACTCTGTGATATGTAAACATAACACCATGTCAGATAACATCAGCTGTTGCTTTTCCACACACATGGATAACAGCTGTTTGTCTGACAATGTAGAAGACTGTGTGCCCTGGGTGGCTCCAGAGTCCCGAAGCAGCTTTTAGTCTCAAGTATAAAGATGACTCCTCACCCTTTGGAGATTCAGATGACAAAAATCCCATAAGGTAGAGACAGTCAGACTTCAGAATGATGATAATTTTGAAAGATTGCATTTCCCCTTCCTAGCCTGATGTGTCAAAGCCATCTGGCTGTTTGCTTCTTTGTGCTATTGTTAAAGATTGTTCCCCAAGTTAGCTTCAGAGCATTTTTATCTTGTCAATTATTTTTATTTCCTATTTAAATCCTAGGGCATAAATGTTTATTATTGTCTTATGGCTGTGTGATGCTGCTGACTCATCTACTGAGATATTAGCACATGATATCATGATGTTCTCTGATATTCTGTGGATAAAGTTTGGTAAATGTTGGCTAGATTCTTATTCCTTTGGATGATGTGATAGTTAATTTGATGTGACAACTTGACTGGATCACCAGATGTCCAGATATCTGGTTAAACGTTATTTCTAGATGTGCCTGTGAAGGTGTTTCTAGATGAGATTAGCATTTGAATTGGAAGACTGAAGAAAGTGGATTGCCCTCCTCTGATATCCGTGGGCATCATCCAATCCATTGAAGGCCTGAATAGAACAAAAGTTGGAGGAAGGGAGAATTCACATTCTATCCACTACTGAGCTGAGGCATCGATCTCCTGTCCCAGCTACTCCTGGTTCTCAGGCCTTCAGACACAAAATGGAATCTATACCATCAGCTCTCTGGTTCTCAGGCCTTCTAACTACACCACTGGCTTTCCTGGATCTCCAGCTGGCATATGGCAGATTGTGGGACTTCTAGGCCTCCATAATCATGTGAGCCAATTCCTTATAATAAATCTCATTTCCTATCCATCTACCTGTCTATTTATCTGTCTAGAGTCCTATTTTTTTCTGGAGAACAAGAACCATTTGCGCGAAGACTATCCCACAAGGTTCTGTATTTAAAGTGTGAAATAAAGAAACTGTTTTTATTTATAGAGAAGACAAAACTTGGATAAATTGTCTGTCTCACTGTAGATAGAGACGTCAACATCAACAACTCTAAAAGAAAAGGGAGAAGTGAACATGTATTAAAATCAATTTTAATAAGAAAAATTATTGTTTATAAAGTTTTCTCTTTTATTTCCCTTATCTCATTTCTCTTCCTTCCTTCATACAGCATCATTTCCATCAACGGACAATTACACTATATGTGCAATTATTTTGTTTCTACGTTTTATCCTTACCCATCCCCACGGCCTAAAATATCCTTCCCACATTGCCAACCAAATGAAGTGTACTCACCTTTTAGAACTCTGTCTAATATTCATTTTATTCATTGAACAGCAAAAAAACCACATAAATTAAAATAGATAAATAAATATAAATATCTTCTATGTTCCAGGCAATGTTTTAGGCTGGCTAAGGATATAGCAGTGATCAAGAGAGATTTAGGCTTTTTTCTAAAGGCCTTATTCTCTAACAGAGGAGGAAGATTAAAAAACAACCACAGGAAAAATGAATAAAACAATGACAAATTGTAAGTATTAAAAAGGAAATGAGAAAAAGGTTAACATAGATAACAAAAGAGAATCTATTTTTGATAGCGTGTTGCTGAACACTAAAGTTGAGACTCAGGAACTAGCCAAATAAAGTGTAGTTGCTTGGTTGATGATGGTAGTGGAGACAATCCACATACGGGGAAGACCTCATATATTCAAGAAACTAAAAGAAGATGAGTAAGTATGGGGAATATGAGCAAAGAGTAGTGGCACAGGATGAGGTTGGAGAGGTAGACAGAGGCGAGACCATTCAGAGCTTTTTGAGGGGTAAGGATTTTGTTCTACATTCAATATGAAGCCACTAAAACCCTTAATTTATGGCTTGCTTTATTTTAGTTGATAAACGATTAATATAAAATGGTTAGATCTGAAGCATTCAGTTAGGTGGGTTTTGACAGTTGTAAATACCCGTGTAATCACTATCCAAAACAAGATATAGAAAATTCCAACCTTCTCAAAAAGTTCCCTATGACTCCATTGCAGTCAGTTTCCTTCTCACCACTCATCCACTAACCACCATCTCCCTCATAGCATCCATGATTCTGATTCTGTTTATTATAACTAGTTTTGTTTGTATTTGCATTTCAAATAAATGGAATCATACAATATGTAGCATGATCTAATTTAAAAGTTTAAAATATCACACTTGATGTTGTGTGCATGCAATCTCATTAAATAAAGGAAGTAGGTATACTGTTCAAAATACAATACCGAATGCACAGATATGATATATTTTTATATATATAACTATATATATATAATTTAAAGCCTGTGTTGTGTGTGTATAAATCAGTGTGTGTATACACACACACGCTAAATTAAGGTGATAGTAGTGCAAATAGAGAGAACTGGACAGATTTGAGCTCTGTTTTACATCAAAATTTCCAGAACTTGCTCACAATGTATTATATGGAGTGTGTGAAAGAAAGGGAGTAAACAGGATGTCTCCTTGATATTCTGCTTAAACAACTAGGTAGATAGTAGAAGATAGGTTGTGGTGGTGCAAATCAAAAGATAAATTCTGGATAGTTACGTTTGAGATTTATGGGGGATTATTACAGGGCAGATATAAAGTAGGCAGTTTAGCTATAGAAATACGAAAATCACAAAGAGGTCTGGTCTGAATTTATAAATCTAGAAGTGATTAGGATAACAATAGTGTTTGAATCCTTGGGAATTAATGACATTATTGTGCAGGGGAGAGTGCAGTCTGAAAAAGTGACCAAAATCAAGCCCTGGGGAAATTCAACATATGGATTTGAGATAGAGTGTAGCCAGCAAAGAAAAATAAGAAAGAAAAAGCCAAGGAATGAACCAGAAAATCAGTAGAGAGGTGAGTTCCAAGAGTCAAGATAGAAAAGAGTTTGAAAAAGAAAGTAATGATTACTCTTTTGAAAGCTAATGAAAAATCTAGTGTGATGAGGACAGAGGAAACCATTCACTTGGCAGTATGGAAGGTTTTAGTGACTTTGTAAGAAGAGTTTCAGCAGAATTGTACGGCAAAACTGGGTCAGGATGGGTTGAAGAGTGACAGGGTGAAGCAAATAAAGATAGCATGTGTAGACAGCACATTTGAGAAGATTGACTATGACACTTAGCAGAGGACATTCACAAAGAAATGACATCTAAGCTCTAACTTCTGGATTGTACTTAACCAGTGAGAATATAATGGGTAATCTAAACAGAGAAAACAGAGTAAGGAAGCAGAGGGGTCTTTGGGAAAATGTTTGTCATCTGTTTTGATCAGAGTAGACATGTGGTGGGTGGTGAGTGGAGATAAGGCAGAAAAGACTGCGAGTTTATATCTGTAAATGCTAGAGGAAACAAAAATACATCTATCAGCAGTTAGTTTAACAGATTAGATAGGGCTGTGGTCCTTTGCCTTGAAAAGCACATCTATCTTTTAAAAATTCCATCTTGGATTCTTTGTAAGTTTCTATTCCAGTGAATCTGTCCCTCTCTGTCCTTTTTCTTCTTATATCCTCTAGGTTTCCTGTAGAGCTGATCTGAATAAAATCCTGATGAAGGAACAGATTGCAGATGCCACCTTTAGCAGCTTCAAACTTTCCAAGATTTGTAAAATTTTCATTTTCTGGTGACCAGCCAGAATGTATTTTATAAGTCTCAATCTTGAAGAACAACAACTAATTTCCACTTTCCTCAGAAGAGCAATTCTCTTCCTTAGGGCAGATATTAGAGCCAACATCGAGGGGAGTCCTGTATCCCAGGAAAAAAAATTTCTTGCCAATTATAAGTGTCTTTACCAGAACAGTACTCTGTCATTGTGATAGGGACCATGGAAATAAGAAACTAATGTTTTGCAATTTCCTAAACTCCAGAATTGAACTACCTACTAGATAAGTTACATCCGAGATTAAGAAAATTGTAGTAAACTTTATCAAAGTTTCTAGGCAGTGATGCAGTCAAGAGTTAATAAATGCATAGACTCGAGCTTTTGGTATGGCTAAATTTAATTATATGGTACATGAAAGCATTCAATTTTATGAAGGTGAAAATAGGATACCTTGCAATAAAATGAACATTGGCATCAAAGTGTTCAAATTTGCAGATTTAATGTGCTTCAAAATAGCTTCATTTTATCACCATTCAACTGCAAAAAAAAGAAAAAATCAAACTCATCTAGGAATTAATATCTAGTATCGAAAATGACAACATGAAGCTTTCCTTTTTATTTCGGAATGCGTGGGAAATAAGTGGATGTAAGAATGATCATATGAAATTTATTTGATGACAGTTAACAGCCTCTCCCCAAGTGGTCTTTAAAACAAATACACACACATCATTTAAGGTCTCTCTAGATTGGAAGAAAAGAGGTGCTAAATTACAATAGAAACAACTCACTTTCCAGCTCTCTGACCTTCCTCCTCGCACCTCCCTCATCATCTAACCTGCTACTCTGATACCTAAAGTTCTAATTCTACCATGTGCTCAAATATACACCACACAATCTTTGAGAATGATTAAGTAACAGTCTATGTATGATCCAAAATAATGTATGACAACAAGAATATATGATATTTAAGACAGAATATCAAAATTTCACACCAGATTGAATAAGAGAGAATTTAATGATACATAGGTGGATGTGGCTAAGCAGGGTCCAGTGAAGATTTGCTGATTATCCAGTTCCTTCAATAGATGCAGACAGCCAAATCAAAGTTTCAGGCCAAATAAAATTTATTTTCAAATCTCATTGCTTCACTGAAATTAACAGGATTAACCAGATAATTGGCCAAATTTTGTTTCTGTGTGATGTGAAATGGTTTCAGTTGACATCGCTTTCCCAGGTGTATATTAGACACAGCTGGGATGCCATATGTGGTCCTCATTGCCTTGTTATTTGGGTTACAGAAGCAGAATCTATCTTTGTTTTTCTTTTCTAAGGAAGCATGACATCATTTTAAAGATCATATTTGCATCAGCCTGTTCTGGGTTTCTTCACTTATTGTGAGAGCTTGGACAAGATTCTTGACCCCTTTGGTCTCAGTATTCTCATCTATAAAATGGAAGAAAACAATTGTGCCAACCTAATAGGGTTTGGGGAAAGTTAAATGTGTCATCATATGGAAAGCACTTAGTATAATGTTTTGCATGCAGTCAACACTCGATGTATGTTGTTGTACCTTGCTCCTTATTGTTGTATTATTACTAATACACTTGTGAAATCTAAGCTTTCCCACAGGTTACTGAGTTCCCCAGTGGATGATAGTCTTCAAGCACTTAAAGCATAAACCAGTGGGTTGACTCCTGTTGAGTGGATTCTAGCTAATTCAGGACAGCAAGTAAATAATTTTTAAATGAAATTAAATATTTACTGACATTATATAACTTGTGCTATTCCTTGTTTAGCTATTTTTTTCTTATTAAAAAGCCATACATGTCCAGTTAGCACTTTAGAAAAGATAGATAAATTGATTCCATACCTCAGAATCAATTTCAATAGTTTGGTTTGAGATAGATCCTCCCTCTCTCTCTCTTTCTCTCTCTCTCTCCATATGCATATATGAGCTTATCAATGAACTATATATATGTATATAATTTATCAACAAACTATATATATATATGAATTTATCAATATGTCAACACAAGTAATCCACAACCAACCTATAAATCAAAATTAGGGTGAGTTTATTATGGGACAACCCTGAGGACCCTATAGCCCAGGAGAGTCCTTTCACAAAGGAATGGAGCACTCCAAAATAGTGAGGGTGTACAGAGTGGTTGTATACTGTCAAAGAGCATGTATCACATATGATTGGAATGTCCCTTTTATAATAGTCGTGAAATTGCTTTGCCGGCACAGCAATACAATGCACACAGGGAGTCGGTAGTCTCAAGGTGGATGGTCACAAGGTGAGCACGGCAGGTCAGCAATCAATCCTTAGTTTAGGGAGAGATGCTTATCCTTAAGGAAATGCTGATGTGGGGGAAATTACATCCTTATCTTTAAGGGCATTGTTCTTGTCTTTGGGACATAGTAAATACTTAAAGCAGATATACAATGCATGCTCAACAGTCATGCCAGGCCCTTTTGGAAAAACAAGTTCAGGCTAAATTAGTTTTACACCAAATGCCTTCCTCATGTACTCCAATATTCTATTGCTTGTCATTTATTTGTCAAATGTATCATGGGCATCTTTACATATGCCTCTATAATAAATGTTTAATTTTTAATAGATATCAGGAAGAAATATAGCAGGTTTGAAAGGAAACAAATGGGAAGCACTATGTTGAAAAAAACAGTTGTTAACTTTGTAGCGCTTAATTTTCAGGCTAAAAATTCAAAGAAAAACTGGCAATAAAACTTAGGACCCCATATGAGCATTTTTGTCCCTTTGGGTTTACTCTTGCTTCAGGTGTATGGTAGAGAGATATAAGTCACTCTGAAGTTGACTCTTTCAAGAATCACGCCCATTCCTTCAATTCGTTTATAAGCTATTCAGGACCTTGAAACAGAATTATTAATTACTTCAGTTAATGCTAAAGCTTGGTTTTTACTTATGAGTTTTGTCAGCCTTCCATTCAATTTAATGTTTACTTTCAAGCCCTAAAGATGAAAAAAATCTCGTGATTTTCTGACTTATTGAAGAAGAACTTGGGCAGGGACCATATGCACAGACTGTCTCTGGAGAGATTGTTTTCTTTCTATCAACATTTCCACCCTTTGCTTTTTCTATGCCTTCTCTGACTTTGGCTTAAAGATAGTTTTATTCTCCCTTTGGAAATTCTTCTTGGTTACCTATGCTTTTTTTCTTGGTGAGGAAGATTAGTCCTGAGTTAACATCTATTGCCAATCCTCCTCTTTTTTGCTGAGGAAGATTGGCCCTGGGCTAACATCCGTGCCCACCTTCCTCTACTTTATATCTGGGATGCTTTATATCACAGGATGGCTTGATAAGTGGTGGGTCGGTCTGCACCCGGGATCCAAACCTGCAAACTCTGGCCCATGAAAGCAGAGCATGCAAACTTAATCACTACACCACCAGTCAGCCCCTCCTCTGCTTTTTCTGATGAATCCAGGTGAAACCCATGGCTTGGAAACCAAGCTGGTTTTCTGTGAGGAGGAATCTCTTCATTTGCTTTTCACAATTAAGCAGATATGAATATACAATATCTGTACTTTATAGTTATGCTATAAACACAGCTATATGTGTATCTGGAATGAATCTAGAAAGTAAACGGAAATGCTTGAAAGAGAATCCTAACCACAGTTTTCTATTTATACTGAAGATTAATTAACACACATTTGGCTAATATTTCACCTCAATTGCTACGTCGTATCAACATTTTGAGAAATATTTTAAAAACAATCAAGAAGCATTATAGGATTTTTTTTTCTCTTTAGAATCACTCTTTACATTTTCCTTATAAAATTTGAAATGTTCTTTATAAGAATGTAAAACATTTAGACTTTGAAAAAATCGCTTTTAAATAAACAAATGTAAATCTGAAATTCTAACTCTTCCTGATTTATGTTACTGATAATCTAATTCCATTTCCAATGGTCAATTGACTTTTAACAACTAGAGAATAAAGGATGAGCTGAATTATGTCACCCAGACAGAAAAGTCTTTGATATATTTCACAAAATAAAAAAATTAACAGTACTGAAGGAATCTTTTAAGGAGTAAAAGGAGTGCTGCCATTGGAGTTAACGTTTTAGTGGGGCGGGGCAGTCTTGCCATTGTCCCAGCTCAAATTGTCCCATGTGGTCCTTCCTTGGACAGATGAGCTCGTCTGCTTCACCCACCTCCACCATCTTATCTGTTCAGGTGACTCTGTGGCTGTCATGGGACATGGCTAGCTGCCTGCGTAGAAGTATGGGCCTTGAGGTCCAAGAGGTGGGAGAGGAGGAAGCACACATTAGTTAATACTTTACAGTATTTTCCATACAAACCTACTGTAATAGCTATATTGTTAAAGACAAACAATACCCCATGCTGGCAAGTATACGGAACAACAGAAACTCTTATACACCGCTGGCCAGGGGTGTAAACTGGTACAATCACTTCAGAAAAGCACTTGGCAATATCTACCAAAGCTGGATGCTTGCATCCTGTATGACTCTCAATTGCACCTGTTAGAATAAAGCCAAAAGATATGGCCGGGAAAGACCAATAGTAGAATATTCACAACAAGACTATGAATATCAGCCCCAAACTAGAAACTACTCCCATACTCTTCAAAAGTAGAATAAATAATTAGTTTGTGATGTATTCATACATTGGAATTCTATATAACAATGAATGTGAAAAATCCTGGACATGGATGAGTCTCAGAGACAACATTGAGTGAAATAGACCACACAAAAGGGCCTACCATACGGTTTCATTTGTATAAAGTTCAAATATCAACATTAATCTATGCTGTTAGACGGCAGTGTGGTGATTACCCTTGCGAATGGGGGGTGGGTGGTAAATGAAAGAGAGTATGAGGGACTTTCTAAAGGCAAGTAATAGTCTTTTTTTAAATTGGGGTGCTGATTAAAAGGTACTTTTACTCTGTGAAAATTCATTGAGCTATTAAATTATGATTTGTGTACTTTTCTGTATGTCAATAAAATTTGGAAAAATAAAAACAGCCCTCCCGTTTAGACAAAATCAAGTTTATTTGTATTAAATGGAAAGTGTTCATTTTTTAACCATTTTCTATTTTTTCCCATTTTTGTATTTCATGGTCTGGATTTAAAGCCCCAATACATTCCTTTGACTGATTTCTGATTAGATACGTTTTTCTCTGGCATTCAGGTTTCTTTTGTAGCTCTGGCTGCCCCTCACAGGCCTCTCCTACCAGGTCTCTGGCCCTCTGGGCAGGCAGCCTATTCCTGCCTTTTCCCACCCACTGTCAATCAGTGCACTGTCAGTCTTCCTGCTTCCATTGTCCTCGCAGAGTGCAGCTTTCAGAGCCCTCCATGTTGGCAGCCTTCAACGCTTCTCCCTGGGGTTTTGCAATCTCATTCCTATGATGGCCCCAGGGCCTGCCAGGCCTGGGTCATTGCCAGCGCCTCTCCTGTGAGAGGTTCCCTCCCTCCGCATTGTCCAGCCGGCTTTGTATTATGATGATTATGAGTAATGGGCTTTCCATCCTTCAGCTATCAAAAAGCTCTCCCCATACTTTATTCCCACTGTCTTTTAATTTTCACTTTTTAACTGAAAGCAAAACAAAACAAACAAGAGGTTTATAATCACCTCAATTTAACATTTGGAGTGACAAAAAAAAAAGGAAAAGAAAAATTGGCAGTATCTGAGTGCCATTGAAAGCCTCCGCTGCCTGTTGGCTTTTTCTGTTTTGTTCTATTTTTCCCTTTATTGCCTTCCCCCTACCAGCCTCCCCCTCCCCACTTCCTGGAGCCTGAGAACTGTCCATGTGGTGACGGTTTTCAATACCACTCACCCGAATCGTTTAACCACGGGTTTTAACCTCTGGTTTCTAGCAGCTTGGTGGCCCATTAAATCAGTAGTCTTGTAGCAGCACCATAGAAGGAGTTGGAGAGCTATTAAATTCCGAATAATTGTTTTGGAAATCGTGTTTGCAGGCTGCACCCACTAGTGCAGTCATAGTTAAAAGAGCATTAATCTGTTTTTCCTCTACGACCAAGCGTTTTGCAGAACTTTGTAACTTGGCATATTCCATTACCCAGGCCCAGCGCTAGATAAGAGCTTCCTGTAAGAGAAGTTATAAAATATTCTTTATATTTTAACATAATTAGGAAAATATGCATTCAAATGCATAAGCAAGTGGAACTTTAAAACTGGATTTGAGTGTCTATTTTGCCTTCAGCTAACTATTCCAGACTTCTTTTAAAGGAAAATGCCTAGACCGATGCCCAGAATTTTTGTGAAAGACAATTTTAAGAATTGTATAATAATGGCTACTGTAGGCAGCCTCCAAGATGGTCCCCAAATCCTTCACTTCTTGGAATTCACATCCTTGTGCAATGCCCTCCACCTGAGTGTGTATTACTTCTAATGAATAGAATACAACAAAAACAATGGGATGTCACTTCCAAGATTAAGTTGCTAAGAGACGGTGGGTTCTGTCTTGGATAGTCTCTCTTGCACTCTTGCTTGTTTGCTCTAAGGGACGCCAGCTGCCCTAAGTTGCCCTATGGAGATGCCCACAGGGTGGTCCTGGGGGATAACGGGTGGCCAAGAACTGAGGCCTCCTTCTAATTGCTCTCAAGGCACTGAATACTGCCAACAGCAATGTGCATGAGCTTGCAAGTGGATTAGCCAAAGTCGAGTGTTAAGATGACTTCACCTTGGCTGCAGCCTTCTCAGACACCAGAGCCAGAGAACTCAGCTAAGCCACACCCAGAATTCTGATCCATGGAAGCTGTGAGGTCATATATGCTTATTGTTTTAAGCTACTGTGTTTTAAGATAATTTTTTATTCATCAATATATAGCCAATATAGTAATACTAATATTAAGCATTGTTACCATTATTTGCATAGTGTTTTATGGCTTAATGCTCTTTTTTCACGTATATCACCTCATTTGAACTTCAAAACAGACATATAAGATAAGTATTATCATTTCCACTTTTACTTTTTTTAGATAAGAAAACTGAGACTCGGAAATATTAAACAGGTTGCCCGTGTTCACCCAGCTTGTAAGTGGCAGAGCTGGCGTCAGACCCCTTACGGATAACTCTCAACCCTGTGTTCTTCCCAAAGGAAAGTGCTTTGCAAACTGTAAAATTTATTATAAATGAAAGTTAAGAATGCCAAAGATTACAGACATTTGAAATTCTACCAACAGAGCTTCAGGTTTAGAATGTAATAATCTGAAACCTTTGATAATGCAAATTTCTCAGAAAAATGCACTACTTTTAATTCCATCAATTCCTGGCATCTCAGTGTTAGGGAAAGAGTTCATTCAAAGGGGAGAAAAGGCGGGTAAAGAATAACAGAAGTGGGGGCTGGCTACGTGGCGTAGCAGTTAAATGCGCCCTCCACTGTTGGCGGCCCGAGTTGGGATCCCGGGCGCGCACCCATGCACTGCTTGCCAGGCCATGCTGTGGCGGTGTCCCATATAAAGTGGAGGAAGATGGGCACAGATGTTAGCCCAGGGCCAGTCTTCCTCCGCAAAAAGAGGAGGAGTGGCATGGATGTTAGCTCAGGGCTGATCTTCCTCACAAAAATAAATAAATAAAAGAGTAACAGAAGTGATATTTTATGAAATAAAGACGAAAGGCAAGGAAAGATTCAAAAAGGTTTGGAAACCCATGCCTTATCTCTCTTGTTAGTTAAAGGCAAGTAACACTTCCAAACATTTTGTAGTTATGAGTCCTCTTAAATTATTCCATAAATATTCAGAATGACAAGAATTAATAAATAATTAGAAATCACTGCCACAATAAAGAAATTTAGGAATAGTGGTTTCCACATGGTATTGGAAACATACACACGCACACACACATTCATACAGTAGCCAGGACGTAGTAGATATTTTTTAAAAATTATTAAATCTGAACTTAAGATACTTATTTCAGAGAATTATATATTTGTAATAAACCATAGGAATGTATTGCATTATTTTGTTTTATTCAAAATGGCTCATGTAGCTCAAAATAATACATTACGTAGATGCAGATCTAATAATCACCATGGCAACAAAAATATAAATCTTGATGTATTATTTTAATTCCATTTAATCTTTATAACCCGTGGAGAGTTGGTAGTTTGAATCTTTGTCTTCTATTCATTCTTAGACTAATTTCAGAAAAGATATTCTTTTTTTAGAGATGGAGATTGGGACCTGTGTTAATTTCCTATTCTTGCTGTAACCAATTACCACAAATTTAGTGGCTTAAAACAACACAAATTTATTACCTTACTGTTCATATCAGAAGTCTAAAATGGGTTAGCAGGGCTACGTTCCTTCTTAGGATCCGGTGATAAATCTATCTCCTTGACTTTTCCAGCTTCTAGAGACCACATACTTTTTTGGCTCATAGTCTGTTCCTACAGCTTCAAAGCCAGCAGTGTAGCTTTAAATGTCTTTCTCTCTCTGATCTCTACTTCCATCATCACACTTCCTATTATGACTCTGACCCTCTCGCCTCTCTCCTATAAGGTTCTCTGTGATTATGAGGCCCCCTGAATAATCCAAGAGAATCTTCCCATCTCAAGATCCTCAACTTAATCATATCTGTAAAGTACCTTTTGCCATGCAGGGTAACATATACACACGTTCCAGGGATTAAGGTATGGACATCTTCGGGGACCATTGTTCAGTCTAGCACAGGACTTATTTTGGTTTGGTGAGAGACCTAAAAGAATGAGGTCCATGAGGAAGCCTTCTATTGTGAGAATCCATGGGAGTTTATTTAGCTTAGGAAGAAAACAGAGGGTCCTGTTTTTGCCTGATCCCCGTTCACTGTAATGACAGGGGACTTATTGATGCACAGGTCCAAAGGTGCCTGAATGGCTCACTCATACATCCAATGTCACATACTCAGTGTCACATATTGTCATCTTCTGTTCAAAGGAAGAAATAAAATGAGTATGAAGTCATTATTTCTGTCATCTACCATGTGTCCAGCACTAGCTAGATTCTTAGCATCTGAGGATGAGAATATTCTCTGCTAGAGGCATTTGAATGCACTGATAGTCCTCAAAAAGCTTTGCTGCCTTTGACTTTCCTGATTTGATATGATATGGCCTATTTGACTTTAAATGATAGCTTGAAATAGAAATGAGACTTAAGAAGATGCAATTGATTTATATTGGATATAGAAGACAGAGTGGGAAAGGAGTCAAAGATTATCTATTTCTTTCTTTTCAGGTGGGGATATTGAGGTCCCCGATGGGGAAAAAAATCTCACTACTAGTAGAATAATCAAACTTACAACTCCATATTTCTGACTCCTATTTGTTCTACTTTTTGGCTTTGGATAGAAATAATTCATGGTAAAATAACAAAAAAGCATCCTAGTAAGCTCCATTTTTTCCCTACAGAAATAATGATCTAATAGGTTAAAAGATTGCCTGAAGAATTCAGAATTTATTTGCAATCTGTTTTAACAAAAGTGATAGTAATCCCTTTAAAAAAGAAGATACAAAGAAAGAAATTTTTTAAAAATGAAGAAGCTGATGCTTTCCCTGAATGATCTCATTATCAATAAAAATTTAACACCTGCCAACAATGATATGGTATTCAAGACTCAACAAAGAAAAAAAAAAAGACTCAGAAAACCATTGTTACTCTCATTATGATGTTTTATGGTTAATTAGAGAAAGTCAGAAAATCTAAGGGGGTTCCAAGCTCTGCCGTTTACCTGTGTGTTACCTTCAGCAGGTTAATTAATATCTTGAGGTTTTAATTTTTTTCATCCATGTTGAAATTTACAACTTCACTAGGAAATGCAGGTGACTCACTCAGCTTAGTGCCTTGGAGTGCTTTTGGCCAGGGTTCATGCTGTTTAAAAACAACAACGTGAAAAGTACCCACTCTGCTTTATTTTAAATTTAAATCAGAGAATAATGTTAGTTTGATTATAGAATATTCTCAAAGACCTGAAAAAAAGAACCACTCTTTTGTATTTGAAATAAATGAATTTTATAGTTATTTAATCAAAATCCTGTTGAATTCCAATGACATGACTAACCTCTTGCCAAGTGCCATGGGGGCTACAACAAGTCTTATGTGAACTTGACTGTAAAGAATAACAATGTGTGAAAATGCACTAAATATTCTCAGAAAATGTAGAGCGTATTTAAGAGAAAACCAGGAATTTTGGATCTAGTTATTCCTTACATGCAGGAGCATTGGCCTTCTTATAGTTTCTCTAAATGCCAAGCTCTTTCCTCTAAATAATTTCTTTGGCCATCTACTATTTAATAGAAGCCATTTTCAACTCAGTCTAAATACAAGTTTCTATTTAACTCCTTTTTAGTATTCACCGTAATTTATTTATATTATTTGCAGCATTTACTGTAAGCCAGACAGTTTTGTAATTACTCTACAAATATTAACTCATTTTATTTTTTATTATTCATTAATGTCTTTTTAAAATTTCTATTTACCTGCCACTTTCCTCCCACTACAGCCACTAACAAGCCCTAAAAAACACAGAAACCCTATCTTCATTGAGTGAATTAAGTAAGACCTAAGGGAGTTTCCAAATTCTCTCTGGAGGAAAAAAAAAGAAATTGTGCCATGTTAAATTGTCTGCTCTTTATTGATCAACTCTGTAAGGGTAGTACCGATAAATTTTGTACAACGTTATTTCTCCAGCATCTAACATGGTACCTGGCACAGTATCTAGTAGTTAAATAACTATTCTTTAAATAAGTGATGAAGTGAATAGATTTTTTAATATACTTAAGGTCATGTACATCAGAGATAGTGGATTATATTTTACTAAAAAATTAACTACATATATTGCCTAATAATATATTCTTTTAAATAATAATATATCCTTTTAAATTGTTTAATAATAATATTGATATAACAAGTTTCCCATGGCAGACTCATCCAATGACTGGTCAACATGGCAAGGCAAAGAACTGGCCCCTTTGCCAGTTTTGGGGACAACGCTGAAGGATCATCCTAGTTTCAGACTTCCCATTGGAGATATCTGAGGCTTCTTTTGTGTCTGAATTACAGCCTGTCTTCTCCCTTTGGCCAATCCTGCTTTCTTTCCTTCCATTTTACAGGTGATGACTCTAAAAATGTTCCCTAATAAATCTCTGGCAAACTGATTTCCATATCAGTTTGCTTTTTGGGGAACTCAACATATTGTTGTTGGTGCCAGGAATATTTGGACAAAGCAGATTCCAGGATGGGATTTTGGAGCTGGAGCACTTGCCACCCAGCTGGCAATAAGGGACCCCTCAGTGGTTGTAGGTGAAGCACCAATAGTTCCAGACATAAGGTATCAGCAATTGTCAAAATTTTCACCAATAATGAATTGAGATATTATACTGGTTTAAGCAAACATATTAGCTGCTTTCATGTATCAGGCAGGTGAGAACTAGCAACTATAAGAACTGTGGCGTTGGGTGACCATTGCTAATTTTGATGGTTTTGGAAAAAGACAACATATATGAGAGAGTGATTAATCAATGATTAGAGCCTAAGTGTCACTGTTTGGAAAGATTAGGAACCTGAGGTTAGAATATACATGAATGTGCAAAATGTTTAGAAAGTCAGGGACAAGAAAATGTGGGGCAGAAGCATGTGGAAAAACAAAAGGGAGTGGACATCAAGTGTGAAGATTTTCACGTCATATTTTAAGATCCACCAAAAGGCATCCACCACTGAAAAGTCACAAAACCACTAGGAGGAATCCTCCTGTATTTTCAGGTACCTGTTTGCACTGTCTGCCAGCAGGGCTTCTGCCATCACCATTCTCTTGCAGAGAATTTAATCTACCAATATGAAACTCTACTTAACATCACTTTAATTCAAGGCATCCACTTTACAGCAAAAGGGGTTTAGCAGTGGGCCCCTGACTATGGGTTCCATAGGTCATATGATATACCATACTGCCCAGAAGCTGCCAGACAGATAGAGCGATGGATAGCCCATTTAAGGCAGAGATGGGGCACTAGTCTAGGGACAATACCTTGAGAATATGGAGAGCCATCCCCCAGGATGTGGTGTACACTTTAAAGCATATCCAAGAACCCAGGCATGGCCCCATTTACCATTACTCCCACTTATCAGAAATAAAAGTTTTCTGATGTACTCTTATCATTTTGCAACTTTGGGATCTGAAATGAAAGGTCCTGATTTTGAAGGGGAGAATACTTCCACCAAGGAACATCGGAGTCCTATTGAAATTCAAACTACAACTTTAATTTTGGTACATCAGGTTTCATGCAAAGTGACCAGCACTGAAGAAGCAGAATAAATATCTTGACAGGAGTAGTTAACGCTGTTCCTCAGAAGGAGGCAGGGCTGTTATTATCAGTACAATTGTCATAATGGGGGCAGAAGGAAGGCATTTGGCACACACATGTGATTCACTTGGGTACCTCTTTGAATTCCCTTTCCCAATTTTGACATAAATTTGGGGCAGTTCAATAACCCTTGCCTAAGAAGGACGTGGTAAACATGAGTTCAGATCTCTCAGGAATACAGATCTGGGTCATGCCACCAGGTAAGCTAGCTAGACCAGTGGAGGTGCTAGCTGGGGGCAGGAGGAATCTAGGATGGGTGTAGAGGAGAGTAACAAAGAATATCAGTTGCAGCCCTGACAACAGCTGTTGAGAAGGAGCTATAATTCATCCCACTAACCTTCCTTGTAGTTTTCCCTAGGAATACTGGAGCACTTGTTTCTAGAACTTTAGACAAAAAAATAAATATAATCAATGGTAGATAAGGTCAGGGTAAAGGATGGGAGCAGCTGGGAATGCTGCTGTCAGACAACCCTCAGCTCTCATTCCTGTTTGGGGATCACGTGGCTGAAGAAAATCCTCTCCCCCTATGACACACTTCCATTCCAGGGCATTCCTTAACTAAAGATTAATTAATGTGAAAGCATTAAGGCCTTGGCGCATAGATCAACTTGGGAAAAGTCTGAAGGTGTCATTCCAGCTTCATAGCTCCTCGTATGATTGTCTGAGGCCTTTGTTAAGACTGCATTATAGCCTAACATCTCCCTTTACCCAATCTGGTTTTCTTCATTCCCTCCCACAGGTGGTCATCCCCAAGAGCGCTCTGCTATAAAACTCGAGTATGCTAATCTCTATTTCAGATTCTGCTTCCTAGAGAACTCAATCTGCAACATCTCCTCTCCATTACACAAAATTACTCACCCCCCTCCAATAGGCCATGTTCTTAATGACTCAGTGTCTTCGAACTCCATCAACTTTGAATTTGAATGTCTGAATCTTCTCGTCCTGCAAATGCTCCTACTCTGCTGATTGCATTAGTTACAACAGAGGCTGTATGGCTCACAAGCCAAAAATATTTACTATCTGGTTCTTTACAGGGAAAACTATCGAATCCCTGATTTAGATGATACACCTTCCATAGCCTAGGTTTCAGCTCAACATTCTCTTTTTTTAAAAATTTTCTTCTACTATGAAATTTTATGTTTCTGATCCTGCACTCGAATTAAAATAACATTAGACCCTTTACTCTTTCCACGTACATAACCACTGAAATTACTTCTGTTATTAATTGTTTTTTTGCATAATAATATGGATTTAACACCAACTTTTAAGAAACAAAGACAAATGCTGTCTGTTTCAATCCTCCACCAAGTGAAATGTACTAACAGAGAGACACATGAGAAAGAAAAATAATACAATAACCAGTGTGATTGCTTCTGAGGCTTATTAGCATAAACCATCAGAAGCTTGACTTTCTGTTTGCTAGACTGTTTTAGACAAGATAATTACATTAAAGTACTTGGTATTTCCAAGTTATTGCATAATGTCATCAGTCTTAGATGATTTAGTCTGGTTGTGCTTCTGATAGCAGAATCAATGGAAATATGATGAAATTAAAGGGAAAGATTTTCAAAGAAGTATGTGGGAGGTCTGGGTGGAACTTCCTTTTGTTCTGGACTGTGGGGAGATTTTGTTGTATATTACCAGAGAAAGCAACATGGGCAAAGTTTTGGTGTTGCTCTTGTAGTTACAAGAGTCAGAGGATTACACAGAACACTTTTAAAAATGGAGTTTATCGTAAGAATACTTGCGGTCAAGAACTGAAACAAGAGATGGAAATAAGTTAGGAACTGAGGCACCTCTGTTCTCTCTCTTACGACATCTTCTTCTGTAATCTGCTCTCTTCTTTCACTACCAGCTGATATTTCCTTTGTACTTTGGGTATCTTTTTACTATTCATGTCATCTGTTTACTCATGGTTTCTGCTTAGAGATTCACACTCCTACAACTCTACTTAATGGCTTTTCTCTATCTACCCCCTCCATTTCTGTTTACGCTTCTAGTGGCTTTTTTTTTTACTTCTTCCCATGTAAGATCTCACTGAGAATCTGATTGGCACAGCTAATTCTGTCATGCTAGAGCACATCTTAGGATGTTGATCAGTTTATTAAGCAGCTGTTCTCATCCGCCCTGTGAAACATCAAATCATACATCTGCTGAATCTGTAGGCATATAGTCATAAGCTCTTCATAGAGTGTTCCCAGAATTAGGGATATGGACCAGAAACCTATAAACACGGTGTGCCTCCTCAGATATTCCACATCAACCACTGCCTTGTCCTAGTTTACCCTCATGGCAAAACCCGAGACAAAAGCTTGTGTGCAGACTGTTTATTTGGGGAATGACATACAGGGAGTGGGAATACAAGACAAGGTAAGTGACACAGAGAAGAAAGAAAAGCCAACATAAATATGTGTTATGGTGTTCATCATTGCCCTGGTTGATTGGATGTCTTATGGTGTTGGTTACCACTATGGGTGATTGGATGTTCCATCACCTGGGATCTTCTGAGTTGCTTTATGAAATGTGTCTCAGAACTTACTGCTTTAGGGATGAAGGAAATAAGCGGTTATCTCTCATTTCTCCCTGGCCATGGAAGGCTTTGTGAGCATTAAATTCCCACACTTTTGAGTTGCACATACATGAGTACAGAGCAGATTCTGCAGGTATCCCCTGCCACGGGGTCAGAAGAACCATATCAGGAAGGAAGAGGTATGCAGCACAGGCCAAGATGAGGCATTGTCTGATTGCATCTGTGCAAAGTTGTTTGAGAATGTGGCCAAGAAGGTTTTGAAATGATTCACAGGAGTGTCCAAATCAATTGGTTAATATGTTCTATTCATACGCCAACTCTTGAATAGTCATTGTATCTCTTCTCTCTATTCTTATTGCTACCACTTTAGTTAGGCCACATGAATTCTTGCCTAAAATGTTTTAATCTTCCTTCTGATTTACCCAATTCCCATCTATTCACCATATCATCTCTAGAATAGTTAAAACCTGGTGATGAAATTATTATTATTATTATTGTTAATGCCACCTTGCTTGTAATTCTTAAAAAGATCCTTATTCTCTTTAGAAAACAAAATTTACCTCTTTGCAAGGCTAACAATGAACTTATGACGTTGTCTTTGCCTGCCTCTTGTTCTCAGTACCTGCCTCTCTTCCCAGAATCCCCTAATCTCTATTTAAAGCATAATGCAAATGTCATTCCTCTGCAAAATCATACCCCGCTTCTTCTTGTATCCTCTGCACCCCAGCATCTGATACTACATTGTGACAAAATCATCTGTCTTCCCATTAGACTACAAACTCTATCTGACTAAGGACCAGGTACTATTTGCATATGCATTTCAGGGCCTGGCACCATGTGTGTCACAGAGATGGTGTCAATAAAATATACTGAATAAATAAGTTAGAAGATATTAAATATAATAATTGTCCTTTTATTCCATGCATTTTTGACATGATTCCGAGTATTCCATACTCTAATAATTTCTGTACAACTAGCCTATGCGGTCTCAGAGGGTATGACTACTTTCTTTCGCTTTAGAAGTTACCAAAAGCTTGCCAGCAGAAATAGTGATCTGTGTCTTCACAGCAACAACATAAGAACTGAGACTGGTTTGGTTCTTGGGGCACGGCATTCTGCTCAGCTCGTCGGGTTGCCTTTCACTCAACTCTAAAAAAAGCTATTGGAGCAAGTGTTGATTTTTATGTGAATCTAAATCCCCTCCAAACTAAGTGAATAAATGAGAAATATCTTTATATATTATGATGTATTCAGTTAACATCTAAACTTGATGATGCCACTCTGTGTATATATGGGAAATATTCTCTGAATATCATTATGCTAATGAATAATATTCTCTATTATATATGTGTGTGAACACTAATAATATGAGGTTAAATATAATAGACTATTACTACTCTGAGTAATCAATTGCTTGACAGAAGACAGTTTGAATTCACCTTCATACACAGAGGGTCTGTCCAATAAAAATATTTTTCCACTAAGAGGGGCAGGAAAAATATTTGCTTCAACATTTGGTGAGCTCTATATCACTGGAGTTGTTCAAGGAATGTGCTTTAGTGGATGCAGACAGAACTCACACACCTAGTCTGGAATCCCACCTGTATGACTGGGCAAGTCGCTTTGCTTCTTTAAATCTCAGTTATTTTCTCTGAAAAATAGAAAGCATCTTTGAATGATAAATATAAGCATCAGAGGAAATATATAGAAAAGTGCCTAGAACATCAAAGCTCTTGATACTAATATAAATAACAATATGCCTTTAACCAGTTATTTTTATTCCTGATTAATTTTGCTATTAGCAATGATAGAATAACTAATAGAAGATAGGTGTTTGTGAAAATATTTACAAGAGAATTATGCATCAGGTGCTTAACTGGACAAGATTGGAATACCTAGTTCCATTTATACTGGTGACAGGTAAACCATCTAACTTTCCTTCAGCAGAGGTGCGAGTCATGGAAAGAAATGGAAAGAGAAGAAATAAATATGAAATAAAGATGTAAGAGAAGATGCAAAGAGTCAAAGAAACAAATAGTAAGTATACCAGTGCTTATAAAACCTTCAGGTGAACTTTGGCTCTATTTATTCTAAGGTTCCCTGAGTCTGTGATGCCAAGTTACTGAGAAAATTCCAGGGAATGTCTTTCTACTTTACCTAGCTTTCTTCCTCAACGTTATTATCTGTTTTCACTTGAGTTGGGTCTAGAATTATTGAAAATCATGGGATTTGTCCAACCAATGAAATGGAAGACTTGAGATTTCAGACAGACAGATGGCTTAGGATACAACTGCATCTAAGGGATCATTTATGCTAATCTATGCATTAGTCTTTTCCAAGGGTACACGCAAAATATTGGAGTATTATACACAACCTAAAATTAGATTTAGGAAAGTAAAGGCAGGGGCAGATAAACTAGAAGAAGTGAAACTCATGAATATGCATGTTTGAAATGAATACATCTTATATCTCAAAGCCTCGGTCTGAGAGGAAGCACTGCTTTCGTTATTTCAGTAAGAGCTGAGCAGATAAGATGTGACCATGTTGCCTAACAAGCTAGCTGATATCTTGGTCACTTGAAAGGGTTGATTGGATTGCCAAACAACTGATTAGCTGAATTATATCCACACAGAGTAAGCACCGCCACAGGGAGTTTAGACGATTATCAAAGTGCAGTTACATATTCTATTTTTGGTATGCCTAGAACAGATTCCAAGATGAATCCCTGGAAATGTCACCCATATCTGAGATGTTATAGAATGGCAGCTCTACTCAAAATTGCCTTCAGAGTTCACAGTCATGGTGGGGATGCCTCCCGGATTAATTTTACAGATGCTTTGACCATCAGATATTATACAACACTTAAAGTAAAATTTCAAGAATTTTCTCAGATCACTGCCTCCAGTTGATTTTCTTTCCTGAGAAAAGTACATGCAAAAGGCTTGTTTTCTTTGAAAAATCGAGCTTGAGGCAGAGCGAGATAAACTAATAAGCACCCAAATTTCTTATTTTATTGATCCATTTTTTTCAATAATTACACCTTATCTTCAGAGCTACAAAAGACAACGTATGAAGTGTTCAAAATCAATAACACTAAAGATATGAAAGCAAACAGCTTGAGCTGACTTTTGTATTTTTATAAGAGATGGGAAAACTTTATTAAAGGGTAGCACTGATGGGAATCAGATATTAACACCGCCGTTCTTAGTCAAGCATCTCAATATATCAGCTAAGAAAGATCACATCTTATTTATGAGTTTATAATATATATATACACACATATAGGTGTATATATGCATATAAATATGTGTATATATTCATATGCATATATATACATGCATACACACATGTGTGTGTATAAAAAGCAACCAAATTTTACTTTTTCTCTCTCAATGAATTATGTAGGTTTCCTGCCGTCTAGAGTTAATAGACTACGTGACTTAAAGGCCTCTCTCTGAGACTCTTCTAAGCTTTCTTATACTTCACTACTCTGAAAATACGGGATTCACATTATCCTGCATTTAGCTTCCAAAATTAATCATCAATCATAAACAATACAGAACTTCTTCAATGTGTTTCTAAAGATGAATAGACATACCGAAGATACTGAAATCAAACACAATACTAACTATGGAAAAAAGAATCAGATATATCTATTGGACAGTGGGTGGTTAAAACACATCTTCTGGCTTTGGGTTAGACCTCATGCATTGGGTTCCAATATCCTGATCAGAAGTGGCTAGAATTTTCAGGAAAAGAAAGAAGAGTAAGTCTAGGTCAATTTACTGCAACTAAATGTGTCTTTTATGAGGTTGCAAACTGAAGAGAAAAAAAAATGGGCTGAGTAGTTAAGGGCATGAGATGCTCCTGGCGGTGGGCATAGAAGGCATTACAATGGGCACACAATGTATTTTCGAGAAGGTAAAGCAGGTAAATAAATATAAAGTGATCCTTGGGTCCTAACATAGTGGAAAGATTTACAATGTCTATATAAAAGATGAATGTAGTGGCAAATTAAGGCCTTTATATACAATTAATACATTCAAAATGCACTCAACAAATATTTGTTTTATATCTGCTCTGTTTCTCTGTTTCAATCTCTAACCTAGGGATTAGTGATACAAAAGTGAACAAGACAAACTTACTTTTACCCTCACTGAGCATACATTTTAATAGTAAAGATAGAAAAAAATCAACTAATGTTGTCAAACAAAGCAAGTTATCGTAAATCTTCAGTAAGTATTGAATAGAGAAAAACACAGGCCTAATATGGAAAATAATGACAATAAGATCTAGGAGGATGGTTAGCCATGGCATCTCTGAAGAAGCAGCATGTACAGTTTTCAATGAATAATGTACAAGAGCTGGCCATTCAAACAGCAGAAAGACAAATGTTCCAGGTAAAAGGATCAGAAGCGTAAGGGCCCTGAGGCAGTAAAGAGTCTAGTCTGCATAGTATATGTTATGAATGCCCCACCCAGATCTCCTTCACATGCTAGTGTGTTCCTTCCCTAGTTTTTGTGATATTTATTAACAATTCACAGCTGCTCCCTTCTCTGGATAATTACCCTTGGCCAAGCAGCAGATCCAGTGGGCACTCAATTGACCCACACTAGAGCATCACTTGGTACACCCATGCTCAGTTTTAACAGAATATGGGCAAATACAGCAACCAGACCTGATCATAACATGGTAACGAGCATCTCAGGATCCTCAGGTGTGAGGATCTAGACCTGCAGAAACTCTAGCTGAGGAGGATGGGGATACTGAATGCGTGGTGGAGGGAGATGATAGGTTTCAGTAACAACCTTGGGAGAATTGCAGCATGGAGCTGCAGTCTCTCCCTCTAACCCTTCTCTTATAAATTGCCCAAGACTGTAACTAACTAGAGCTCTGGAGAAGCCATGACTATGTGGAATAAACTTAATAAGAGAAGTAAGCAGATATGAGCAGTGCAAGAAATGTACTGCAGAATGCACACTTGTACTACCCAAATCCAATTTACTGGGCTGGAACACCAATACCCAAGATGTTATGAACTGCTAACAGTTCACAATTGCCCTTTTCTTTGGAGAATAGCCCTCAAACAAATGGAATAGCCCTCACATCCTCACCCCTTTCTCACCTAAGGGCAAACACACAGTCTGATTAAGTACAAAATGCTGGTACCATTACCTGGAGGTGGGACTAACTCTTCTGTGTAATTTGTGTCCAGAACTTTCTTATGGGATTATTCAGAAGCTAGTCTCCACCTGAGACCATATTATTGTTTAGCATTTTCCCCTAACCTGGCTACTTTCCTCAGATATTCTGCAAGCACACCCCCAGTAAATCTAGAATACCTATCTTAGTTTCTGTTTCTCAGGAGCTAGACTGAAGACAGCTTGTTCTAAGAAGCAAGAAAGTGAATGTGGCTGCAGTGTGGTGAGAAAAGACTAGCCAAGAGGAGACTGGAAAAATAGATTTATGCTAAATTATTTAGAAATATGATAATCATTTTAACTTTCTTCTTGTGGGCAATGGGAAATAAATGATTTTTGGCAGGTGGAGAGAGTGCATTTTATTAAACACACACACACACACTTCTTGTTCCATTTAGTAGAGAATTGATGTGAGAAGTTTGGCAAATAAGTGGGATCTGAACAAAAATTTGATAGAAGGACCAGGAAACAAATGAAGATCTGAGGTTCCATCTTTGATTGGTATCTGTGTCTGAGCTTCATCTTGCTACATCTTGGGAAGGGATGTGGTGAACTCATGACTGCTCAAGTTTTATAATGACATTCAACAAGTATCCTCCTACAAAATGTCAGGAAACACTTTGGGATGAGGTGGAGTCATTTCAATAACAAACGATATTGCTTCCACTAACCTTAAATGTGACTAAGCATCACCATTCCTTTTCCATCTGGAAGAGCCAAACCTACTTCAGACCTTCTTTGTGAAGCTCATCCTTAACGTGTGCAGCAGGTTGAATTACTCCATCTACATGCTTCCACAGCTTTTGTTGATTCACCCATCTACTTATGAATTCATTAACCAAATATTTCTGTATGTCAAGCATCTGTTCTAAGTGCTGAGACACAGAAAACAACAAAACGTGTGCCCTAATAAAGCTTGTAGTCTTGTATACATCCTTCAGTTAGAGCATTGTCTCGCATGATTTAGTAATCGTGTGTATTTGTTGTAGTGTGAAGTGCCTGTCTGTTCCACAGTAACCTGTGTGCTCAATAAAGGTAAAGGTTTTTCCAGCATCAAGCACAATGATCAGAGAAATATAGACCCACAATAGATATGTGTTAATAATAGCGGTTCATGTTGACCACCAAAGGTCGACAACATGTTATCCTCTGGTTTATTTGCAGTTGTAACATGGCTGCTCTTTCTTTACCCAAAAATGATTTAGTCTTGTAGAACTTATATAAAACAAACTTCTGAAAAGCCATAAACAATAAGGGAAGATGTACGGACACAGAGGGGCCAGATTTTCTGGAGCAGATTTATGAATGTATTAAATATTAAAGGGGTAATCTCTATTGCTTTGTAGTTTAAGCAGCAATAAATGGGTGTTAGGATTGATTAAACGCTTGCACTTTACTTCAATGTTTAATTTGTTTTGAACTGTTTATGGAAAGAACATGTAAAAGGAATAGAAATGCCTCTCTCAAGGAGAATTTCTCCTACTACATAGACTTGGAGGTGACATATTCATACCAACAAATATTTTTGAATTAGGTGAGTCCGGTTACCAAATCAAAATCAGGAAGTAGATTGCAATCATGGAGAGCACATGCTTCGGAGTTAGATTGCCTGTTTTTAATTTTGGCCTGATCATCTTCTGGGCACATGGCTTTGTATAATTTCCTTAAATCTTCGGATACTCTATTTTATCATCTGCAACATTATTGAAAAAATCAAAGTTGTGTGTATTTTATATATATATATATATCAATATCATAACTTTGATTTTAACCCAAAGTAATTAACCCTAATAATATATATATATGAGTTACTGAGATAAGTAATGTGAACTTAGCATAGAGTTTGACATAAACTAAGGGCTCAATGGACGTCAGTGCTTATAACTACTATTAAACATAGGATTAATTGAGTGCTTAGTCTGTGACAGGTTTAGTCTTTAGTCCCTTAATGGATTAGTGTATTACATCCTCCAAAATGCCTTGCAGGTACTACCTTCATTACTGCATTTACATATGAGGCTTAGAGAACATAAGTGACTTGTCCATGGACAGTTTGTGTGGTGCAGAATGAGCTCGAGCCCAGACAATTTGTTTCCAAAGTCCATGCACATAACTACAAGGAAGCCGTAGCGTCAGAATAATTATTGCAATATTGAGCTAAATGGATGAATGCTTGTATGAGTGAGTGAATGCAAGAATGTATGCATGATAGTTTGATTCACAAGAAAGCAAATATTTTGAATATTTTCTTGATAACAAAAAGGATGAAAAGGTATGAAATAAAATGAACATTCTAATATATATATAATGAATCATATTTGAAACCTAAAAGACTGTTGCAACATGTAAACTAACAATTCCATTACTAGAAGATTTCCAGAGGAAATAATAAGAAATATTTGTAAATAGATTCAGAATCATCAATAATTTCTAAAGAAGAATAATTAAATATATCTTTTTTCTATTTTGTATGATTGAATTTAATTATCAAGTTACCTGAATGTGTATTTGGCATATTGTGTGAAATAAATATGAAACAAATTATTTTTAAGAAGTAACTAATTAATTATCCTGTAATGATATATAGAATATTTTATCCTAGCCTTTGTTTTGTTTTGTATTCTATATCGCGCCCAATTTTGACTACCAATTTATTTAAAAATCAATTGCCAGGGCTTTCTGTAATGATCTGTGCATTTGTGTCTCCTTGCATCATTACCAATTAGTTACTGTCTCATATTTATAACGTATTTTAGTGCATTAGAGGAATAAAATGAGAACATAATCAGTTAGTAACTAAACTTGCAGGGGTATAAAGTGATCAGTAAAGTTTAATAACAGCAAATAGAACGAGGCAAGATAACCAGAACACTAACCTTCAAATCATTTTTTTGAGTCTCTCTTTTATTATTCTTATTAAAAAAAATCCTGGACTAATATGTTAGGGACAATCTGGGTTAAACAAAATTATGTACATACTGTATTTTAGGATTTTTAGGACTTGTACTATGCTATCAGACCTTCCCACTCTCTATCAAGCAATAGATTATGATACATTTGATCATAAACTTTTTGATATTTTTCCCCTAGTGCATCTCTAAGGATTAAGTTTCTGTAGAAAAACGTTGGAAATCCCATCTATTGCACTGAATAACCGTGTATCTTCTCATACACAGACTAACAACAACAAACCATTATTATCCATTCCAAAAGTATTAGGATTATGCAAATTGTAGCCAGGCTTTCATTTTAAAATATCTCCAAGAGGTTTCAGAACTCAGATTAACATTTCTTTGAAACACACAGATGATGTATTTAAAGAAATCATCTGCTTTGTTTGCCTTTTTTGAATACCAGCCATCATTAGAAATGGTGCTCCCTCCCAGACTATTCTGTCCTCTATGGTTGTGCATGGGGAAGGAGAACCCCTTCTTGCACAAAGCACACATGTGCCCAGAGAACACTTTTTACTGGCAGTATTATCTGGTTTAACATTAAAAGTATTAATAAAATATGGACCTCTGTTTCATGAATCATATCACACCTTACATAGCAATAGTATTGCAATTTATTCTAGAATAAGCAGGGCAGGAATGATTATCCCATTCTATGTATGGAGAAACAAAGATAATATGGAACCAGTAGTTATCATTTCACAATCTCTTTTTATTCATTGTGCCCAACTTCTGGATGCTTCGGCTCCTTTTGGAGTGCCTGTGTAGGCTGAGATATGCAGCTGTAGTTGATGGGAAGACAAAGCTGGGTTCCTTTATGTTCCCCTCAGCTTACTGTAAAGTTATCTTCAGTAGAAAAGCACATGAGAAGTGCATAAGAGATCAGGGGGCATTGGATCCTCTGTTGTTGTACAAGATCTCTCAGAACCTGCCTTCCAAGCCCTTGTTTGGCTGGGAGACCAACCATAAGCCATCTCTTAATGGCTGGAAGTTAAACTTGAAGGCCTTCCTTTCACCATAGATACCGAAAGTCCCTGCCATTTGTACCTTGACTTTCTCACCTGTGGTCATGCCAACCCAATGCTATACAAGATGGAATGTGACCGGGCTTCTTACTCACTGGCTCAGACCAGGCCTGATACCCTTTCCGTGCTCTGAGTCATTGGGCAACGCAGCCCAGAGAGAAAAAGCTTTTCCTTAGTGCTTTTTGGGCATTTCATTTATTCTTGCATTGCACAGCCAAGGCATCCTCAAACTTTGACACCACCCCCTCCCTTTTTTTTTTTTGTCTTTTCTAAGCTCCTAACTTACAACCTGCTTTTCACAACAAAAATAAACTTTTTGGCATTTGGAGGAGGTGGGATTTGTTTGCTGAGTATCTTCAGCTTTGCAGGCACTAGGTTAAGTGCTTTACAAAGTTATTTTCTTCTGAGGAAAGCATATTGTTCTTATTTAACATAAAAGCAAATGATGGCTTAGCCAAGTTGAGTAACTTGCTGAAGGTCACACAACGAAGCTTAAATTTCAGTCTTATTCCAAACTGAAGTTCTCTTCCTTGCTTCTCTCTGCAGGAGACAGAAAGATGCCAGGAAGACGTGATGATACAGAAAGAGGTCCCAGAACCTGGAGAAGCATGAATGTTATCATCACCATCAATTGACCAGAAATCGGCAGTACCCTGTGCTAAAGTGTCTAGAGAACAGCTGAGGCCCTTACAAACCCTAATTTTTATTTTGAGAGATGCTCCCTTTAAACAGTAGTTGATAATTGGAGAAAACCAGCAAGTTAAAAAGAAGAAAACAAATAGAAAAGAGACTTAGGAAGGTTTCTTCTTTCTCTGAAACTGTTGAAAAGAAACAGAACCAGATACTTGGTAAAAGTGGCGGGACAGATTTTATTCCGACTACTACAGTAGGGGAGAGACTTCCGCACAGAAATGAACTCCACTCCGCTGAAATTTTTTAAATGCTGGGGTGTGCTAATGGAAAAGTACTGAAATGTGTTAAGGGGGTTTGGTCAATGTGATTAGGTCATCTGGGTTTGTTAATTGCACTTAATCTGGAGGAGAAAGAAATTTTTGGAGGTCAGTGTCCTGTAGTTAGGTTTTGGCTTGAACAAACAGTAAATTCTTTTGGCAGTGTTAAGCTTTCTCAGGTAGGCATTTTAAGAAGGCCTGGAAACATCCCAGGAACACAGCCTTGGTCTCATGGAAGCCTTGCTATAGTTTGGTCAAGTCTCTTAGTGTGGGAGGTTAGATGGAGTCATTTGTGCTGAGAGAGAGTTTTGTAGTTCCCAGAAGCCATCCACATTCTAACTCTGTTGTTCAAATATAACCCATCCACAAACTTTATAACATGGACACTATATAGGTTTATTATATAGACTTAAAAAAATATTTTCATCTCTTAGCAATCTTCAGTGCACCCTATACAAGCTGTTGATTTGCTCAGTCATGGGCCAAACTATAGCTTAAGCAGATCCAAACTATAGCTTAAGTTGCTAACGATGTCACTGAACATCAGAGAAAATTGAGTCAAACTTCTGGATACACTGCTCCTTTCAAGTGACAGATCACAGATGTTTAGGGCAGCCTTTCAATTTACAGAAACCAGAAATTACAGCCATTCTGGCATCAAACACATATTGTGCATACTGTATTGACTACAATGACCATCTTCTTGACGTCGCTGACTGACTATTCCCTGATAAATCAAGGTTGATGGAGGGAGAATGTACTGTCAATGCCTTTCTATATTCTGTGATTTCCTCCCCTTTCTGTGTTTCAAACTAATTCTGAGTTAGTATATGTTATGTTGTCTAAACTAACCATATATTTCTGGCCCTCTTGCATGGATGACTATCAAGATTTACAGGCCCTTAGGAATTAGTCCCTAACTTTTCAACTTCATACTGCACTATCTATTGGTTCTTTAAATATGTCACGCTCCCTGACGCATTCTCTTGTGCACAGGCCTATTCCTCTGCCAGAAATACTCTTCTATGCATCCATCTGAAGATTTTCTACTATTTCTTCAGTATCTATTTCAAAGATCACATGTTCTGAGGTTTCCCAACCTCACGACTTTTGTGCCACAATTGGAGCAAGGGCTCATTAGCATCATGTTCTATTACAACTGCTTATACCAGCTTCTCCAACTACATATGTGAGCTCTATGAGATTAGGAATCACTACATATCACATCATTATACACAATGGGAGCTGTGAATAAATTCAGAAATTCAAATGTTAGGAAAAGAAAAAGACATAACCACACTTGCTTAGCTTCTTTGATTTGCATTTCTCCTGTCCTAAATGGTTCCCAGAATAGTGAAGGATTGCCATGTTTTCTCAGAATGGACTGTGGATAGTTAAGGAGGCATCAGGATACAAGTTAGATTTCTTGATCTTAGAAACCACAATGAAAGCTACTGTGACAATTTACCTATCAACTACTCTTGTGGGTCACAGAGAAACCTTATTAGGTTCTTTTGAGTTGAAGAGAAGGTAAATGTTGAAATCCATAAACTTCAAATCATCCAGAGAAGATTTGAACAGTGGTTATTTACAGGATAATATATAATTATTTAGAAAAGGAATCGATGGTTCCTAGGAAACAATATTAGCTCAACCAAGAACAGGTTATGGCAGATCATCTTCATTTCCTTTCATAACTGGTGAGACAAGATTTTGTCATAGAAAGAGAGGGAATGGGGAGTGGGAAATGGGGTTTTTGTTTAACATCACTTATATACCAGGCAAAGCACTATACTTATACTGTCTCATTCAATTCTTACACTAAACCATTGCATAAACTATTAGTCCAAAATCAAATATGAGGAAGCTTAGTGTAGACAGAGTAAGTGATTTTTTTCCTGATGTAATTCAGCTCATAAGAAGCACAGTAGGAATTTGAGTAGAGATCTCAAATGGATATGAATGTCTTTTTCATAAGAGCCAGCCATTTTTCTATAACTTTTCGCCATAATATGTATTATTATGAGCTATTATTCTTTCCTCTCTGAAAGATCAATACTGATTCAGCTTTTGTGATAGAGAGAAAAACAACACCATGACAACATAGGTTCCATGAGTTTTTTAGAGGTCTAGACTTGGTGTTTGACTCATGGTTAGCTAAATAATATTTACTTAAACACAGATACCACATATACATACACACCAATTTTTAAAGGTTATTTCAACTAAAAATAGGCATATTTCAGGAAGTAAACAAGATTAATCAAGGTGTCCTTGAACGAATCAGATCAAAACATGTTAAAGAGTCTGTGAAATTAGTTCACACTTCAAATAATATCTATCATAAGAATAATACTAGCTACTATTATCAACACTATTAAATGGCTCTTATGCATTATCTCATTTAATCTCATAGTATCCTAGTGAGATAGATTATTTTCCTCATTATTTTCCCCACTAAGAAAATCTAAGCCCTGATAAGTTAAATATTGCCAATAATAAGGTGTAGTCAGGATTCAAATCTCAGTTTTGTGATTCAAGAATCCATGCTCTTATCCCATGTATGCCTCTAAAAATGTTTAATCATTTATAAAGGTTTACAGAAACTTTGTAATTAATTTTAGATGTGTTAAGTTGCAACAACTCTAGCTTTTCTTTATACATTTTTCCTAAAAAAATTGTATAAATATCAATGTCAAGGAAAGGCTGTTGAAATTCTATAAAGACCATTCAGGGACTCAATGCAAAACATCAGTGTTAAGTTCTAATCTGTCTAGTTTCCTATGCCATACGGCATCAATCATCTTTTCAATATTTTTTATTATTAAAAGAGTAATTTTTTCTACACTTTGTAGAGGATCTTAGAGAAATGATGTAAATACTGCTTTTCCTTAAAAATATCACTTAAATAATTAAATGACTTGCCAAAAAAAAAAAAATTAGAGGACCTCAATTTCCTTGGAACTATCAAATACCTCTAAGAAAACATTGAATCCATTTTTTTTCTCCCTGGAATTCTTTCCAAGTGTTATGTAGCTTTTTATTCTTTTTAACTTCGTTATGGAATTAACATTCATTATTTTGTCATCTAAGCCCTTCTTTAGATAGCCCTACTATAGTTAATTATCTGAGTCTTTCAGTGTCTTATGTCCAGGAATCCTCATTTGGTCACTGTGTACATGTCAGAACAAATCACTTTTATAAATAATAACCCTTTAATATTTAAAAAATTGTATTTATATATTTTAAATTTATTTTAAATATAATTTTAAATTTTATTAAGATATAATTCACATAACATACAATTCATCCACTTAATGTGTACCGTAGTATATTCACAGAGTTTACATCTATCACCACAACAACATTTAGTAGTTATTTCTCAATAAAATTGAGTAGTTATTTCCCTACCCTCTCCAGCCTGCAGCAACCATTAATCCACTTTCTGTCTCTATAGAGTTGCTTATTCTGAACATTTCATATAATGGGGTCATACAATTTGCAGTCCTTTGTAACTGACTTCTTTCAGACTCAACATAATGTTTTCAAAGATTCAGCCATGCTGTAATACGTATCACTACTTCATTTCTTTTTATTGCAGAATAATATTACATTGTATGGATGTACCAAATTTTATTTGTCTTTTCATCAGTTGATGGATATTTGAGTTGCTTCCAGTTTTGGCTATTATGAATAATACTGTTCTGAACATCTATGAACAAATTTTTGTGTGGATGTATGTTTTCATTTTTCTTGGGTATATTAATGGGAGTGGAATTGCTAGATCATTTGGTAACCATGTTTAACCATTTAAGGAACTGCCAAACAGTTTTACAAAGCGGCCACATCATTTTATATTCCCACCATTGTGACTTGATTTTTAACCCATTCACATTTACTTTTATTACTTTTGTGGTTGAATTTATTTTTGCCATTTTAATTTTTGTTTTTTATACGTCTAATATTCTTTTTGTTCCTCAGATTTTTCCCACACTATTTTCCTTTGCATTAAGTAATGCTTTCTAGTTCAGCATTTAAATTCCTTTAATAGCATTTTTCACTATTTTTTTATTTTCTTGGTTATTGCTGTAGGGTTTACTATATACAACTTAACTTATCAGAATCTACTTCAAATTTATGATAACTTAATTCCAGTAAGATACAAAAATATTACGCTTATATAAGTCTATTTCCTCCTCCCCCTTTTTGTGTAATTATTGTTATACATATTACATCTGTATACATTACAAACCCAATAACCTTGCATAATGTTATAAGTATTGTTTATACATTTTAGGTCTATTATACAGGCTGAGGAAATAAAGGAGAGCAGGAAAATATTTATAGAGTTTACTATATTTATATTCTTACTTACTATTTCTGATTCTTTTCATTTCTTCATTCTCTTCATTTGTTGAGTTCAGTTTACACTCTGGAGTAATTTCCTTTCTCTAACATAACTCTGCTCTCCCTCACCTCCTTTGTGTTATTATTGTCAAATACATTATATTTCTATATTTTATAGGCCTAACAATACAACTATATGCATATGGTTTTATACAGTTGCATTTTACACCAGTTAAGAGAAGAAAGAAGAAATATGTGCATTTATACTATCTTTTATAATTCATAATTACCTTTATTGTTTCTCTTTGTTTTTTTTCACATGGATTTATATTTACTTCTGGGTTCACTTGATTTAAATATAAAGTACTTCCTTTAGTATTTCTTGAAAGATGATTTGCCTTGCAATGGATCCTTTTAGTTTTTTTGCTTGTTTGTTTAATTTGGGAATATATTTATTTCACCTTAATTTTTGAAAGATAGCTTTGCTGGATATAGCATTCTTGGTTGACAGTCTCCTTCCCCCCACTCCCTGCCTTCAGGCCTTTGAATATTCCATCCCACTGCCTCTAGACTCCATTGTTTCTAATGCTCTGTCAACTGTTAATCTTATTGGATGGTCTCTTATATGTAGTGAGTTGCTTTTCTCTTTCTGTTTTCAAGATTTTCTCTTTTCTTTGGCTTTCAGCATTTTTACTATGAGGTGTCTCAGAATGTATTTGCATATAACCTACTTAGAGTTAGTTGAGCTTCTTGGATATGTAGATTCATGTTTTTAGCAATTTAGGGAAGTTTTCAGTCATTATTTCCTCAAATATTTTTTTCTGCTCTTTTCTGTCTCTTCTTCTGCTACTCCAATTAAGCATATGTTAGTTTGCTTAAAAGTGTACCACATTTCTCAGGCACTGGTGACTTTCCTTTACTCTAAAATTTCTCTGTTCTTCAGGTTGCATAGTCTCTATTGATCTGTCCTCTAATTCACTGATTTGTTCTTCTGCCAGGTCAACTTTTCTGTAGAACTCCTTCATTTTGGTTATTGTCATTTGATCCCCAGAATTTCCATGCTTCTTTTGTAAATTTCTATCTCTTTATTGATATTCTCCATTTGATAAGACATCGTCTTTATGTTTTCTTTACATATTTAACCTTGATTTCCTTTAGTAGTTTAAACATATTTATAATATCTACTTTGGAGTCATTGTCTGTTATATCTGACTTCTGGACCCTCTCATTGGCAGTTTCTGTTCCTGTGCATTATTTACATGTTCTAGTTTCTTTTACATCTCATCATCCTTCTGTTGAAAGGTGAAAATTTTAAGTAATGTATTTTGGCAACTCTGAATGCTGACGCCTCCCAGCCCCCCAGGGCTGTTGTTATTGTTTGCTTGGCAGTTTTTTTGTGTATGTGTGTGAATAGGATAAACTATTTTAGTGATGTGTATTTCCTCTGCAGTCTGAAGCCTTTGGTGTCACTTGTCAGAGTGTGCCATCTTAAGCAAGTGCACAGTCATGCTGGGATGACTGTTTATCTTTTGCTCTCTTGCCCTGATTTCTCTGTTAAGCCATTTACTTCATTTGGTAGCACACTCAGCCTGTTAGGCTCCACTAATTATGAGCTGATTGCTCTACTGTTTGTATTAATGACCCGAGACATAATTGCTGAGTTGTCTGATCCAATTAAATTCACACAGGGATAGATTCTGAGGTCAGTCTTTGAGGTTAGTTCTGACCCCAGTAGTGTTCTTCCTGGCTCTCTATTTTCCTTGTTCTCTCTGGTAGGCTAGCTGCTCTATGGTTTAACTTGCTAGTCTTAATAAAGAGGAAGTATTGTTTTTGAGAGCACTTCTAGGCTTGAATTTACCCACAGTTTGTTTCAAGTAACGTCGATATTTTGGGGGAGAGCATAGAGCTCTCTTTTCTTAGAAATCCCTCTAACCATTAGTGAATTCTCTGAGACACTACTCTAGGAACTGGAGGAGATGGTAGTTTCTGCACTCTTTTTTGCTACTGCCATTTTGGAACCTCTGTCCTAAGAACTAGATGGGGAAACGATGATTGGGGACCCAGTACTCTCAGTCTGCTGCACTTATAGGTAAGGATTAGGTAGAAGGAGGGAGTTCTTGATCTCTTGGCTGCACTTACTAGGAATTTAGCCTCTTCAACTTAGAGGTAGAGGAAATAAGAAGTGCTGTTGATCTGCCCCTCCAAGTAAGATATGATAAGCCTCGATTGAAGGCTGAGGGAAGAGGGAGCCTTGTCTTCTTCACCACACCCATCCAGAGTGGAGCTACAGTCAAGCTGAGCTGGGCAGAGAGAGAGAGTGGTTTGTGGTGCAAATGCTACAGATTGTCACTCTTCTTACCAAATTTTAGTAGATTTCCTTGAATAAAAGTTTCTTCATTGGCTGCATACTCTTAGAACAATTTCCAGAGACTTTACTTGTTTTTTTAATAATCTTCACTATTTATGGATATTTTATTTGGTAGCAGGTCTGTGGAGTTCTTCATGCTATCATCTCAGAAGTCAGCTCTTCAATATTGATCATTCAACAATATACAAATTATCAAATACATACTGAGGACAATTTACTGACAACTGTCGATTTTCTTAGTACAGTTAGGCCCATTTTATGAATAAAGAAATTGAAGCTCAGAGGAAAAAGATAATATATAAGAGAACAGTGAGTTAAAAAGAGCCTTATTTGAACTTCAATTCACCTGTTTCCAAACTGTGCTCTTCACATTGTTCAAAACACTGCTGGCCAGAGCATTTTGTGTTGCAAGATTGCGAAGAAGTGCAAAAAAATAATAGAGTTCTTGTGGCATGTCTAAAGGGCACAGGAGCCAACCTGATAGAATCCCCAATGGACAAAATGGGGTAAAAAAAAGACCCCAAAAAATAAATAATGCTAGTAATGGATTATTACTCAGGAAATAAAATAAATATCCATGAGCCCATACTGATCTAATTAACTAAACAACTAAATAACTAAATAAATGGAGGAGAAGAAAAAAACTCTTCTCACTGAAAAATTCCAATTGATAAATAAAAAAAAAGAGACAAATATAAAACCACCACAGTAGTGTAACAAAATTTAATTTAAAATTTTGGATTAAAAATTTATTTCATGGGCCAGCCCATTGGCGCAGCAGTTAAGTGTGCACACTCTACTGCGGTGGCCAAGAGTTCACAGGTTCGGATCCCAGGTGCGCACCAACACACTGCTTGTCAAGCCATGCTGTGGCAGTGTCCCATATAAAGTAGAGGAAAATGGGCACAGATGTTAGCCCAGGGCCAATCTTCCTCAACAAAAAAGAGGAGGATTGGAATTGGATGTTAGCTCAGGGCTGATCTTCCTCACCAAAAAAAAAAAAAAAAAAATTAATTACATAAAGCTACAACGTTGTAATAAATTCTGTAGATGAGATCCAGTGATAAATGCTAAAATTACTGGGCAAGGTTGTAAGCAAAATCAGTAAAGTTTCATAGTCTCAAATTCTCTCCCATAGAGTATTTTGTTATTAGAAATGGAAAGAGTAATTTTACAGTGACAATGCCAGGCAGATACCACTTTAATCAAATGATCAAGTTTAACATCATCAGTAATAAATATAAATGTCAAGTACCTCCATACGATGATACATCATCACCTCTTTGGTGTTTTTGTGACAAATACATAAATTCAATCTAATCATAAGAAGACATCAGACAAACTCAATTTAAAGACTGTGTAAAGTAATTGATTAGTATTCTTCACAAGTGTGAAATTCATGGAAGACAAGAAAGAGTGAGAAAGTGTCACAGATTGGAGAAGACAAAAGAGACATAATAATTAAATGCAACATGGGATTCTAAATGAGATAGTGGAACATGTGTAATTTGAAACAAAGCAGTGTCACTTATGTCTAAGGGCTTTAAAACGGAGCTAGGAAACCATTAAGGGAATGGGTCTTATGTACACCCGCATTGGGCAGAACATGAACTTTTGCATAGAGTTGAGACACAAATATTCCAAGAATGCTGGAAGAAACCTGCAACTTGTCACAGTGACAGACTTCTGCTTCCCTCTAGCCATAGCCTTTGCAACCAATTATGTTTAACCAAGATTAGCTTTCTGCCAACCCCAATTAGAATTCTTTGTAAAGTAAATCTCCCTCTTTTGCCTTTAAAAGCTTCTGCCTCTTACTCCCTAGTGGGACACCATTTGGGTTGCTATTTAAATCTATGTACCCTGATTGCAATTCTTTCATCCCAAATAAACACCTCTCTCTCTCTCACTTTGGCTCTTTACTTTTAGGTTAACATACATGGTGCCAGAAGTCAGACCTGAAGAAATCTCACCTTCATGGACCAGTATCCCCTGGAACCAGATTCTGTACCTATATGAGACCCTTATGCTCACTGTTTCCACAGATCCCTGATTCCTCTGATTGTGAGTCTTCTCAGATTCTGACCTCCCTCCATTGGGTCGAGGTCACTGCGTTTTTGGGGGACATCATGGTCGACTGCCGAGGAGACAATTATCTTAGTGCCAGGGCGACTTGTTCAGTTTGTGTTATTGGCCACAGGAGGAGCTTCCCTCGCAGGAGTTTTTTCCCTGACTGCTGAGTACTGACATAATTGAGAGGTTTCCTTATTGTCATTCTTATTGTCATTCTTGTTTGTGCCCTTTTCTTTAAGATGGGATTTTCATTTTCTAAAGTTGCCTGAGAAATTCCTCCCTCTGGAACTCCAGCAGGTTTTATGTTTAAGAACTACGGTCTCTTCTTTTGGAAATTTCTATCTCAATGGACCAAAACTACTAAGGTTGATTTAAAACTACAATGGCCATTAGAAGGAATGTTCTAATTAGGTAAGATTATTTTAAAAGTGCACTTAAAAGCAAACACTTCAAAATTCCAAAATAGCTTCATTGAACATTTTGTTGCAAAAAGCTAATGAATAATTAAAGTTTTAAGAAGTACCTAAAAGACTAGAAAAGACTATACAACTGTAAACAAAAGTCCACCAAGTTAGCTGCCCTACAGACACCCTCATACCTACTCTTGAAGGAAGGCTCTCCCATATGGGCCCCTCCCAGAGATGATGAGACTTTAAGGATTTTCCTTGTAAACTGCTATGTTATTCCCTTAAACAGCCTAGGGGAAACTAAAATTAGAATTAATGGAGTTGTTTAACACTGCCAGAAACATTTATTGTTTGTCCTGCCAAAACCTGATAAGATATTTGAAAGGATTTAATAACTTTATAATCAGAAATTTGGCCAAATTGGAAGGTGATACTCAGAGCCTGATAAGAGGTTATTTAGGCTTTCCTCCTAAGCTAACATAAAACTATGTACCCCAAGGGAAAGAAACAAATTGAAGATAATGTAATTGGATGCATGGATCAACCTATGATGTCATATAAGTTACATATTACAAATCTTTGCAAAACTGGAAATGCAGCTCTAGAGGTGGGTCAATTTCTACTCATTCCTTTTCATTGATTCCTAATTTATAAAACAGCTCTATTAATTGGCTTAAAAACAAACAGGCACTATATAAATTTAGTATACTCTCAAAAATGTAATAGAAACTAACTCAAGTGAATTTCAGGATCACATGATCTAGGAAAATATTTGGTATTAAAGCTAATTTAAGTTTGTTGGGTTAATTAAAATAGGCATGTCTTTAGAGTTATTGATACCAAAACTCTTAATCTCAAGTTCATGTGTCTGATGCACAATAAGCCAATCATTGAGACACCAGTGCTTGGAGATGGAGAAAGGTTTATTGGAATTGGCCAAAACAAGAAGATGGGAGGGTAAGTTCTCTCAAATATACCTTAAAAAAAGAAGAAAATAGGCATTTTTATAGAGCTAAGGGGCTTGGGAGGTAGAGTTTTGGAGAAACAAAGGGGAAGTCTGTGTTCCTTTCACTCCATATAAGCCCTTGGGCAACCAGACTTCCAGGCATCATGGCAGCTGGGGGAGGCTGGTTATCTGGTGGTGATAGCTCCCTTAAAGGCATTCTCTTCTTCTGCAAAACAAGCTTATAAATCCTTATGACCCTTGAGTCACTTCTCAGATTAAATGAGAAAACAGCAAATTAACAAGATTAACTTCTTTTCATCTGTCTCTGTTGGGAACAAGGTCAAAGGATAATCATGTTCTTATTGAATATTTACTGTAGCCCTTAACTATGCAGCTTCATTATCAGCATTAAGTATACAATTTTGTTCCATTTATGTTTACTAAAAGTCCAACAAATTCATGTTATCTCTGTTACAAAATTTGGCAGAAAAAAATTTAATGGCTGACTTTGTCTAATATCTTATGTAGTTTTTCTAGGTAATCTAAACTTAATTAGTGGTAACAAGTAAATTAAATAGATGCAAGTAAGATGGGTTTTTAGGTGAACGTTTTAACAAAAATTACATGTTATGGTATACGTATTTAAAAATAACTTCAAAACCATTTGGTAACTTGAAACCTTAGAGTTTTGCTAAATTAAGTTAAATGATAGAAATTTATTGAGCAATTCATTTCCAAATATGCTAAAATATTAGACATTAACTAAACTTAGGTTTATATACTTTTGGCTTCTTATTACAGAAAAATAAAGTAAAAGATATGTTTGGGTGTAATAATAAATGTGTTGTGCCACATTGAAAATTTTATGCTGTGAGAAAATGTGTATTTTCAGTAAAAGAAGGTATAAGGCATGGAGATGTTTTTGTCTAAGAAAGTAAATTTGTCCTAAAGTAAAATTGGTTATGGGAAAGAGGAAAGGAAAAATTCTGAATATAAAAAATATAGTTATAGAAGGTTTATGGAAAAGTAACCTTGAGAAAAGAAGTTTTATGCATAGTCAAGTTGGCTAAGATTGGAATAAATTTAATTAAGTAAATGAGTTTTAATATCAAAAGCAAGCTGGTGCAAAATTAGAATTTGGCTTTCTCTGTTATAAGGGCAAGGTTTTGTTGCATTTTTAGTCTGCTCTTGATAAAAAGATAATGAAAGGTTTTTCTTTACCTTTGAGTAGTCTGCCCAGAAGGTGGGGATTTTATGTTTTATTGAAATATTTCCTGAGTTATTTTTACCAGGTTTTTAATTACAAGAGCTAAGGTTTTTCTTACAAACATTTAACTTTCTGTATTTGCCTGACAGTCTTTAATTTTCATCATGATTAAATGGATAACTGAGTACTATTTCATGGTGACCCATGATCCTATTTGACCAAGTGCTTTCAAATGTTTTTTTGATTTTTTTTTTGGCAAACTTACCAAAATCAGATTCTAATTGAAGTCTTTTTTGATCTGGAGCATTCCAAAAGATTTAAAATAATTAGGATTATTTGATATGTTAAATTACATGGGAAACATTGTCAAATAAGAAATAACCTTAAGCCTTCTTTATGTTGTACTTGCACAGGTATATAAATATTCTAGAATTTATGTGAAATTCCTAAAAATCTGATATATTTTGGTGTTAGATTCTAGTCTATTTATGATTAGAGTCCTAACTCTAGTTATCTTCAAATGTTGTATGTCACAGAAATAACCAAATTTCTTTGTTAATTGCATTATAATAAACAATTTTTAAGTCTTTTGTCATTTACTGTTACTCTGAGGCTTTTGTAAAAATGCTTCATAGAAAGGAAACTCATAGAACTAAACTAGGGCTCTGTCATCAAATTTGAGGCTTGCACTAAAAGGAGTGAACCTAAGTATCAGGAAAATGCCCAAGCTGACTTTCACACAAAGGCAGCAGCCAAGAGAATCTGTAAAGATTATGACACATATGGGTGAAGTCCATTCTGTTTCTGCAAAAGAATTGACCCCACATTGCCAGACTTCTGCCAACCTGATGTCCTTGTAACATGGCAACAGTCTGCTCCTGAATCAGAGATATTAGGATGGGTAGACAATGGCTGTAAATTAAATGACAGTCAGAGCTATGGGAAATTCAAAACAACCTCTTGGCTCTTCCTGTCCCCCAGGCAAACCCCATTTGTCAGTTTTTGCATTCCTTCACCCAACATAGTGCATTAAGAAGAACTATTTCTGTCCCCAGAGACCTCAGACCTCCTGTCTGTGGAACCTTTGAGCACCCGCAGCTGGATTTCATTCAACTGACACTTAGTATGGGTTATCAGTATGTTCTTGTTATTGTATGTATGTTTACCATATGAGTTAAAGCGTTCCCCTGTCAAAAGACTGAGGCCCTCACAGTGGCAGAAAAAGTATTAGAAAATGTGTTTCCCATTTGGAGAATGCCTTCCACAGTCACCAGTTTGAGACATCCACTTCACTGGGCAAATCATACAAGCCTTAACAAAAACCTTGCAAACTTCTTAGAATTATCACTATGTCTATCGCCCTCAAGCATCAGGCAAATTCAAGAAAACTAATGGAAAAACTGGATTCAAGCAGAACAAGTACTAATTAAATGGAACTGCATGAACTGAGGAGGATGCTCTAAAGTTTTGTTTTTCCAGATTTAAATCTGGAAATTTTCTTTTCTCTTTGGTAAGACACATTTGTGAACAAAGATGAAACATTCGCTTTTTCTCTCTAACTTGTTCTCTACAAAAATCAGAAATTCTCAGTGAGTGTAAATAATCAGGCCAAATTTTTAATATAAACAAATTAGTTTTACTGTGATTATCTTTGGTAAAAAAAAAATAATGGGGGTAATTATAGAGAAAAAATTATGTTTGTACTAGATTCTAGTCCTGATAATGGTCTTTGAGATTTGTTATATACCTGTAGTCTGAACTCCCCTGGCTAAGGTATTACCTTTTGTCTCACTGACTGTTCGCAGTAGCCACCTTAGAAAACATAAACTCATTCCACATGAGATAGTCCCCTTCAGACCGATATCTATTGACATACAACCTTCTGCTGATCCTGTGTTGTCTTATGCTAGTATGACCAGCTTCTGTAAGTCTCTAATGTCTTATGCTCAAGCTTATCATCGACAGGTTAAAGAAACTTTCCTGGATTCCAGTATAAAGGATCATGTTGGTCACAGTTTAGAGAGTGGTGACTGGGTACTCTAGAAGCATCATCAGAGGAAGACAGCCCTGAAGCCATGTTGGAAAGGACCTTACCAAGTGCTCCTGAACACTGATGTTGCTGCAGAATTAGAAGGCATTGAACTTTGGAGATATCGCACATCTAAAGAAGGCTCCACCTGACATCCAATCCTGTACAAATGCTGGAGACCTCCAAATCAAATTGACTAGGAAGAGAAGCAGCTAACACCTGATGTTGACAGTTTTTCCAAGATTTGAGACCAAGCCAGTATATACATACATACTGCTCTAACCTTGTTTCTACTGCTTTCCATAATAGACCTACTCTATCGCATTGATAAATTTATTGAGTCTCATGATAATAATTCAACATTCTTGCTAAGAAAGACCCACTTAGTTAGCTAGCGGTTTCACAATACCACTTAATGACTTCCCTTATTATGTCCAAGATTGTAACTAGTTAGTGCTTTGTTAAAATTTGTTTAATCTTAGCTGAAATTTTTACCTTCCCTGAGCGTATATTTATTGGCAAATGGGAAGATAATATTCTAATGAACTTCCCAAACTACAGCAACTAGGGAAATCTCTCCAAAGGCCACGGTCATCCAGAACTAAGGAACCCCTAGTTATACCCATCACCGATTTCTCCTCGGTCCCCAACACTAAGGTAGATTTTAAGTGCCCAGTCCTTAAAACTGTCTATAGAGTAAAACTATTTGATTGGATATCTCCACCTTGTTTTTGGTTGGCATCTCCACAAAACATCTCCCTAAAGCCCTATTCCTCCACCATTTCAACCTCCTAGACCTTCATGCTTTTTCTGTTGCCTCCAGCATCAAGAAAATGGCTGGCCAAAATTTGTAAGAAATGTATTCTCACAGGTCTATGTCAAATCTTTTGTTGCAATGGGGCTAGATGGTTGTCAGCTTGCCCCTTAATGAGCTGTAATGGCTGCTACTCCTTGGCTAGAACGTATCCCTGAACTCATACCTGTTGATGAGAACATAACCAAACTCTTGGTGGCATACTATGTATCCATTCTGGGCACACCTTTGTATGTGATTACAACAGGGAACCGTGGGCTTATGAATATCCAGACAGCTGGTGTGTGGAAGGACAATGCCTTTTAGGATACCATAAACTTCCACTTCAAGTTCTTGTTAAAGAAAAACCCAACCACAATCTCATAGGTCTAAGTGAGACTTGGCAACCCCTTTTTACACCCCATCTACTCTCTATTGATTACCATTTCCAAAGGATTTGTGTCTTGGGTTGGTGTAGTGCATAATGACCTGTTAATAAAAAATGTATCCCTGACCTTAGCTAAACGAGTAAACTCTATCACTTGAGCCTTAGCTCAACTGCGGTGATCTCTGGATTCCCTAGCGAGGGTTGTATTAGACAATCAAATAGCACTCAATTATCTCCTTGCAGAACAGGGCAGCGTTTGTGCTATAGCCAACATCTCTTGCTGTACCTGGATCAACTCTTCTGATAAAGTTGAATTAGAACTCAGAAAAATTAGAAAAACAGCAAAAGACCTCTCTGGTCCAATGTCTTTTAACAACACTCTCTGGTTCCTTATTGATGTTTTCAGCTGGCTTCCTTCCGGTATAGGTGCTTGAATAAGATCAAGACTTCAAATATTTTTTATGATTATTATTGGAATTTTGCTATGTGTACTTGTATTTAAACTTCCTATGGTACTACTTACTCAGATGTACACCAGAACTTCTACAACCACCAAGATTATCGTCACTTAATATACTGAAATGATAGATAAGGCTTATTCACCTGAATCCTTCAGGTAACTGCATAAAATTCCCAAGGAAACTGCCTAAGAGTAATTTCCTGATTGCCTCCTTGTTGCTCAAATGTGGCCTAACACTTATGACACCAACTCGTTGGAATAACCACCGGAAAAAAACACTTTTCCCTCTGACATGAGACATGACTTTCTGGGACAGGTCCACCCCAGCAACTGAGACTAAGCAAATTTGCGAGTGATCAGCAATGCTTACAGAGAAAGATCTCAATCAAAAGGGGAAAATGTGAAATGTGAAACAAAATGGGGTCACTTATGTCTAAGGGCTTAAAATGTAGCCAGGAAGCCATTAAGGAAATGGGTCTTAGGCATGTCCTCATCAGGCCTAACGTGAAATTTTGAACTGAGTCAAGACACAAATTTTCTAAGAATGCTGCAAGAAACCTGCAACTTGTCACGGTGACAGACTTTTGCCTCCCTCTAGCCATAGCCTTAGAAATCAATTATGTTTAGCCAAGATTAGCTTTCTGCTGCCAACCCCAATTAACCCTCTTTGTAATATAAACCTCCCTCTTTTGCCTTTTAAAGCCCTTGCCTCTTACTCCCTAGCAGGACACTATTTGGGTTGCTACCCACATCTAAGTATCCTGAATTGCAATTCTTTGATCCCAAATAAATTCCTCTCTGCCTCTCATTTTGGCTCTTTAATTTTAGGGTAACAAACAGAAAAAAGATTAGTTAAAAAATTAGTGAAATCCACTCTGATTTTTATTATTTCCCTTCTTCTACTGATTTGGGGCTTTGTTTGTTCTTCTTTTTCCAGTTCCTTTAGGTGCATTGTTAGATTGTTTATTTGAGATTTTTCTTGTTTGTTGAGATAGGCCTGTATTTGTGACAACATGGATGGACATTGAGGGTATCATGCAAAGTGAAATAAGTCAGAGGGAGAAGGTCAAATACCGTATGATTTCCCTAATTAAGTAGTAGATAATAACAACAACAAACAAACACATAGAGACAGAGATTGGATTGGTGGTTACCAGAGGGGAAGGGGGGAGGCAGGAGGGCTAAAGGGATAATTCGGCACAAGTGTTTGGTGATGGATTGTAGTTAGTATTTGGGTGGTGAACATGATGTAATCTATGCAGAAATAGAAGTATAATGATGTACACCTGAAATGTATACAATGTTATAAACCAACGTTACTGTAATAAAAAAAAATTAGTGAAGTCCAAATAAATTCTTTATTTCAGTTAACAGTACAGTGCCAATGTACTTTCTTAGTTTTGACAATTGTTCTACGGTTATATAAAGTGTTAACATTAGAGAAAGCTTGGGTGAAGGTTATACAGGATTTCTCTGTATTATTTTTTTTTTTCAGGGAAAGATTTGCCCTGAGCTAACATCTGTTGCCAATCTTCCTGTTTTTTTTTTCCTCCTCCCCAAAGCCCCAGGACATAGCTGTATATTCTAGTTGTAAGTCTTTCCAGTTATTTTGTGTAAACTGCCACCACAGCATGGCTACTGACAGACAAGTGGTGTGGTTCCTCGCCAAGGAACTGAACCTGGGCCGCCAAAGTGGTGCACGCTGAACTTTAACCACAAGGCGATCAGGGCTGACTCTTCTCTGTGCTATTTTTGCAACACTTTTCTAAGTCTAAATTTTTCTCAAAGTTTTTAAATTTTTTTTAAGCATAGTAACTTAAGCTTGCATAATATTTCAGGGTTGCCCTATCTTCAAGAAATTATTTTATCTATTGGATCCGAGAATAAAGCATACAATTCATCATTAGTGATGTATGTTAAATGTTACAGAAGCACAGAGGAAAGAGGGGAGTTAATTTGGATTGCCATGAGCATGTGAGAACGGGATGAAGAAAGGCCCCCATGCTGAAGGTGACTTTGAGGAGGACTGGGAAAAGCAGCTAGGATTTTACCAGTTAGAGAAGGATGGGAGCTTGAAAATAACACTGGCGTATACAACAAGGTTGGAAGGTGCAGTAGACAGTAAGAAGTCAGGTGTTCCTGTGAAATAAACGCATATGGAAGAGTCATACACAAAATAAAGTCAGAAAGGCTGGTTGTGATGAAATCGTGAACAATGCCCACAAACCTAGAAAACAGGCTGGGGCTTGAAGTTTAGGTAAAGACAGTCATTTGAGATAATTTATATAGTAGAAAGCACTCTCTGTGATTATGGTAATAAGTACATATCTACAAATGCTGCTTTCATTTGCTGAAAGTCACAGATACTCTCTATGCCTTTAAAATATGCCAGCCAAAACGCAATTATCATCAGTAGTTTTTTCTTTTGAGACAATTGTGCGTATCAATTAATTTTATATTCACACTGCAAGGTTATGAATGGGTCGGCATTTTTTTTTTTCTTTTTTGGTGAGGAAGATTAGCCCTGAGCTAACAACTGTTACCCATCTTCCTCTACTTTACATGTGGTATGTCTCCACATTTTGGTTTTTGATAAGTGGTGCATAGGTCTGCGCCCAGGATCCGAACCTGTGAACCCCGGGCTGCTGAAGCATAGTGTGCAGATTTAATCACTATGCCAGCAGGCTGGCCTGGCATTTTTTTTTTCTTTTTTCTTTTTTTACTGTCTTTTCAATCTTGTTTTGAAATAGAACACTGAGGCCAAATTTGGAAGGGCCTTAAAATTTGGATATTCTTTTTAGGGTTTGTTTTGTTTTTGATACTTTATGGTGGTTTGGTTTTTTTTTGGATGCTTCTTTACTAACTTTTTCTAATGTGTTTTCTCCCCTGCTTTCTCTTTTTCTTGTTGACTCTGTGATCGTCTTAAATATCCAGAAGAAAACATTGTTACGATTCATCAGGATTAATCAACCTTTTGTAAACACAGTGTCTCCTGTCACATGAATTGAATTGGAGAAGATGGCAAATGGTTTTTGAAAAAGTAATGCCCTCAAGGCTTTTCCCATTAGCCTACTTTTTTCCTCTAATTTATTTCGGTTTCGCGATAATGATGTTTCATCTTTTATTTTTCTATTTGTCAGCTACTTAAAGATTACCTACAGCTTTTCAGGTCCTCTGATTGCCGCTGTGGAAAAGGTTGAGTGAGTGATTCAGCTGTCATATTCAAGGTCCTTAGCTTTTAATATGCATCATATAGGAGAAAATATATACAGTCAGGTTATTCTCAAGAAAATCCAAAAATTGAACTATTCTTTCTATGGGATTTTCCCACTTCTAATCCCCTTATCCTTCCACTTTATTTCCAGTGTCTTTCACTGAGTGTGTGTTACCAGTTAGTTTCCTGATTCCTACAAAATACTTGAAAGACTTTTTCTACAAAGCCGTCTAGGAAATACTCCATCACGTGCTACCTACCACCAGGACCATGTTCTTTTGCACTTATCTTTATGCTTTCCTGTTTTCACTGTTCTTAGTATTTGCCATCTCAAGCAGACAATGAGTTCCTGGAAAATGAAGATGAAACTTTTTTTTCGCTCTTCACCCCATGTCCCTAGTTCCTAACACACTGCTGTACACTTAACTGGATGCAGAAAATGCTAGTTGATTTGCTATCTTAGGGTAACAATCTACTTGATCTTCTAAAAAAGTAGTTATTTAGGTTATTGGTTTTTGTACCTTCCAAAAAACAGGAGATATAAATCTGAATTTTAACTAGAGCAATGAAATAATAGTCTTATTTCTGTACGGTGGAAACAGAGTCCATTCCCGGGATATTGAATCAATAAGTCATCAAGTGGTTGTTTGGGTAGAACCTGTCTTCTTCCAAAGTATTATTGGTAGCTCACAATAATGAACATATAATTCATAAATATGGGGAATAAATGCATTGAAGCATATTCATACAATACACGGTAATACAGCAATGAAGATGCATGAATTAGCTTCTAGTGCATATAAACACAGCCGAGTCTTTAAAATATAACATTAAGTAAAACATAACAGTATTAATAAGATATGCTTTATAAGATACCATTTATATAAATTGTAAAACATACTCTAAAATATATATTGTTTATGAGAACATGCATATGTAAAAATCATGCATAGGTATTAAAAGCATTAAGACATGAATGGAAGTATACAGAGCAATTTCTTGATATGAAATATATTTAGGGAGAAAGGAAAATGAGATGTACAGGGAGGGGTGTTAAATTCTATTTGTAGCAGGTAATTTATTTTCTAAAAAGTGAAACAAATATGTGAAATGCTATTGTTTGTTAAATCATCTGTTTATTCTGTATTGTAGTACAGGGGCATCTGTTATACTATTTTCTGTATTCCTGGGTGTTTGAAATAGTCCACACTTGAAAAACGATGTGTATCCATACATATATATTAATCAATATAACCATATATATATATACACGTATGTGTATATATACATATATAAATTAACACAAGTAAACACACATATAGTAAAAGTACTTTAAGCTGAAGTAAAAACATCAATAATGCACAAAATTCTTGTTATATGAAAGTAGGGAGCAGAATGTTCCTGAAGACATGGTTTGTTTAAAATGGGCAATGTCAAAAAGTTAAAAAAGAAATGATTCAAATAGGACCTTATGAAAGGAATACAATTGGTAGAATTCACAAAAACTGTTTCCTAAAGCAAATGCAGTGACTAACAGACAATATGTTCTTAAAATGTTACAAGTACTGTGTCAAATACTGTTCCCTAAACGAACAGTGAATATTTGGGAAATATGACTGGAGATTGAACAATGCTGATAGATATCCTACATTGACTGGTGCATTTAACCACATCAGGTTTGACTTTGCCTGGATAAACCCAAAAGTCCCCATCAGAAATTATCTCGTTATAGCTTTATGGTCTCTTCCTGTAGTAGAGTATGTGGAAATCATGAAATTTATTTATATTTTATATTTATTATATCATATTATTATATGCATTCATATTATATGTATAAATTATATACATATATAATTTCTTTGTGAAAAGAAGTCTAGCCTTCACTTCCTGCTTGCACTGAGCCTAGACATCAACCGCAAGTGAAAGTTTAGCATCTTCTCAGATCTTTCCTGAGTCTGAGTCCTATCTTGGGCATGTGCATGGCTTTCTCAATTCCCCACTTTATACAACCACTTTCGAATACCCTAATTTCCCAAAGAAACTCTCTCCACCTTCTCGTCCAGGCTTTAGGAGGTCCTCTGTATGCCTCACCCATAACCTTTTGCCCTAGGGAGCTGCAGGGTTTTTTGTTTTTTTTTTTGCCTTACTCTGTTTTTGAGCAATGTCTGCTGTTTTTCTGCCCTGAGTTCTGAATGAGGCAAACAGAGACCGACATGTTACATCAATCTTTTGGACAGATTAGAACAGATATACACAATAATTTGCATATAAGTGTGCTCTGCTTTCTCTGGAAACATGGAGCAGGGACCCACACTGAGAACATGGGCTATAGGCTTTAAGACTGCTGCTGAGATGAGAAGATGGTGGGGCCAGGGCAAGTAAAAATGCCACAAAGCTTTCCCACCATTTTTAAGTTACCTTTTGCGATTCAGAATTTGCTTGTTTGCTGTAAACCTTTACTGTTTTCCAGAATTCTGACAAAGTTGGTTCTACCAGTCGCTGTTTGGTTTTCAATATTTCTGTGGAGGTGTGTGCTTGGGGCTGCATACTCTGATCATGAAGTTACCTATTTATACATTTTGTTTTTTTTCGGTCTGAGGAAGATTGGCCCTGAGCTAACATCTGCGCCAGTCTTCCTCTATTTTGTATGTGGGATGCTGACACAGCATGGCTTGATGAGCAGTGTGTAGGTCTGCGCCCAGGATCCAAACCTGTGAACCCTAGGCCACCGAATTGGAGCATGTGAACTTAACCACTATGCCACCAGACCAGCCCCTTATACATTTTCCATTAACCGTATTTTATAAATAATAGAGAGGTCACTTGCTTTATTTCCTTATACATATTAAATAAAGTTTCTATACAGAACCCAGGTCTATCCAACTCTAAAGCTAACATATTTTTTATCCATAAACTGCTCTTCTACTATTTTGTTTCATTTATGCATGCATTTTTAAATTTTTCACCCAACAAAAATTTATTGATTGAGTTTTAATTATATGTCAGGCAATGTAGTAGTGTTGATGATACAAGGTTGAACAAGGCTTGGTCTTTATCCTCAAGAAGTGTACGATCTTTCTTAGGGTGCTGTCCTCACCTTTGTAGAGTAAATAGGCAATTACACTACAGTGTGGTTACAATAAGGTAGGGACAAGAAGCTATGTTCCAAAGGCTTTTCTTAGCTTGTTTTTTTAGTCATGAGAATAGCAGTCCATAAAACAGCAAACTATAAGAAAGAGAAAACTTGTAAGTGTGTGAGTGTGTGCGTACATGGGTCTGTGAAGATAAATATTGAGAGTGCAAACTAATATCATTTTTAATTGTTTTCTACTTTGCTTCACACTTAATTTCAAACTCACCGAATATTTAGTACTCAGGGATAACATTTCTCATGATTACAATATTAAAAGGATTAAGGGAGTTTTGATCATCAAAAACGGGCTAATAAAATTGCCTTCTTTTATGAAATTTCTGTAAAATACTGAATAAGTTCATCTTGCTTATAGAACACCAGTGAGTTTTGGCCTCTAGCATTGAGAACAATAAATTCCATTAAAATGAAATGAAAACATGAAAATTTCTTTAAGTACCAGTAAAAACATTACATACACTTATTGCAATCTGGTTCACACATTGACATGTATCTAATTCACCCTTATTTTTATTTATAAATCATTCATACATGGTATATCCAGACTCATCATAAAAAGATATTCAGTAAAATCATGTGCTGGCTGTGCCTTTTAAAAAGGAATTTGGGCCCTAAATTAACTTTTGACTGATAGTTATGTGCAGGGAAATGCTTCTGTATAAAACAAAGACTAGAGTAGTCTATAATTTAAATTGGCATATTGATGAGCTCTGTAGATGGATTTGACACATAGCGAATGAGAATAAAATTATGTATGCAAATACAACATTGCAGGTGTTGCATTTCCTGCTGAGAATATATTATAGAAAAACAAGGCTGGCCATAGAGTGTAGAATACACCTGTTTTGCACCAAGGTTTTATATTTCCCTCCATGAAATTAGTTATGTAGAATGAGAGACACCTAACCTCTCTATGTGTATCAAGCCAGTTTAAGAGCACCTTAGAGAAAAGGAGAATTGGATGCCGCAAGATTCTCCCAGTTGCAGAGGACTGTGTTTGAAACAACAGAAATATGCATTTGCCACCCACAAGCTCAGCTCTGGGTCGTATTTCTGCTATGTTCCAGCCATGTGACTTTGCAAGTGGACTAAATCCTAGGATCTGCATCCGGAGAGAGAGGGAACTAATAACCACCACTTTAGATTGTAATAAATATGAAATGAGATCAATGGCAAAGTGCTTTCTAAGTGGTAAATCACACAAATATGAAAGATAATTACAAGAAGCAAGTTTTTAGAACAGAACTTAAATATATATTTTAATTCCATATTCAGAAAAGCATTTTAATTCTACCTTTACAAGGAGTGTTTCTAGGATGGGAATGCCCCTTCTCTCAGGTTCACTTATTCCAATCATTTCCAGGCTTCAAGGCCCTGTGTCCATTTCTCACACTCCAGAAATCCTTTTACAGTTATTCCCAGCAGGCATTGATCTTGGAAAGATGGGTGTATATATATAAATCTACAATCCTAAAGCTTAGAATTGCATGGAAATGTATCCAAGTTCAACCTACCCGTTTTGCCAATAAGAGCTCTGAATTCCAAAGATTCAGATTTCACCAACCCCCTCTCCCCCACTGAAAAAACCCCCACATGATTGCAGAACGACAAACCCAGATAGTTTGATCCTCCGCATTACCTTATAGCCGTATGTTTGTTCTTGAATCTCTTTAACTACCATCATTTTAGCCCTCACAATTTGATTTGATTATGCACGATTCTTAAATTACATTGGTTTTCTTTCACTCTGTTTGGGGAATTAAGGGCAGCCAGACAGGACAGTAGATTCTTCAACAGCCTTCTCACTTGTCTGTAGCTTGTCACACAGTACAGTTATTGGAAGATATTTTAACTACTGGATAAAAGTTTTTTTCCACTGTTTTATTTAGGTATAATTTACAAACCATAAAATCCACTCACTTTTTTGTACAGTTTGACAAGTTTTTGGTAAATGCACACAGCCTGCAACCATCAGCACAATTAAGTTCTGGAACGTGTCCATCACCCTAGAAAGTTCTCTCATGCCCCTTTCTAGCTACTCCTTATACTTCCCACCCAACTCCTCAGGCGCAGGCAGCCACTAATCTTCTTTCTGTTGCTAGTTTTAACTTTTCTAGAATTTTCTTTGTGTCTTTCTTTAATTCAGCATAATGATTTTGAGATTCTTCTATGGTGTCTCCTGTCTCTGTAGTTTGTTCCTTCTTACTGCTGAATGTATTTTATTGTATGGATACATCATATTTTGTTGGTCCTTTCATCAGTTAATAATTATTTGCTACCCCCTCCCCGCCAGCCTCAGTTTTTGGCGAATATGAACAATGCTTCCAATGACGTTAATACAGAGGACAATGTGTGAACATTTGTTTTATCTCAGGAATGCCTTCAAATGGCATTGCTAGGTCTTATCTTAAATGTATGTTCAACATTTTAAGTAAATGACAAACTTTTCCTTAGTGATGTGCCATTTTGCACTCCCACTGTTTAGTTTGCTAGATCTGCCCCAACCACGTGCCACAGACTGGGTGACTTAAACAACGAAAATTTATTGTCTCATTGTCCTGGTGGTTAGAAGTCCAAGATCAAGGTGTCAGCAGATTAATTTCTTCTGAGGCCTCTTTCCTTGATTTGTAAATGGCCGTCTTTACCTTGTGGCTTCATAGGTTGCTTCCTCTGGGTGTATCTGTATCCTAATCTCCTCTTCTTGTAAGGACACCAGTCATCTTGGATTAGGATCCAACTATATGACTTCATTTTACTTTAATTAACTCTTTAAAGGCACTGTCACCAAACGTAGTCACATTTTGAAGTACTGGGGCTTAAGGCTTCAACACACGAATTTTGGGGGGACACTATTCAGCCCATACACCCACCAGCAATATATGAAAATTTCAGTTGCTCCACATTCTTATTAACACTTGATATTGTTAGTATTTTGAATTCTTGTGATTTTATTAAGTGTGCAGTCATATCTCACAGTGGTTTTAATTTTCATTTCCCTAGTTACCAAATGATGTAGTGTATCTTTTAATATGCTTATTGTCTTCTCTGTATCTTCTGTTGTGAAATGCCTATTCAGATATTTGTCCATTTATTTTAATAGGTTGTTAGTCTTCTGCTTATTCATTTATGAGAGTTTTTTATGTATTCTGGGTGCAAGTCCTTTGCCAGATATATATTTTCCAAATGCTTTCTTCCAATCTGCATTTTCATTTTGTTAAGGGTATTTTTCAAAGACCAAAGTATTTTACTTTTGATTAAGTCCAATTTATCACTTTTTTGGTATGGTTCTTGCTTTCTGAGTCCTACCTAAGAAATCTTTCCCCAGCTCAAGAATACAAACATTTTCTTCTTGGTTTGTTTTTTTAATGTATGGTGTGAGGAAAGAATCAATGCTAATTTTATTCCATATAGTATCCAGTTATCTCAGTACTGTATATTGAAAAAGCTATCCTTTCCTCATTTTAATATTTTGGTATTTTTGTTGAAAGTTGAGTGACCATATATATAGGTGGGTCAATTTCTGGATGATCACATCTCTGTTCCATTGTTCTCTCATAAATCTGGTAGTTTAAGTCTTTCAACTTTGTTTTTTTCTAAAAAAATTGTTTTGATGATTCTGTCATTTGCATTTCCTTATAAAGTTTAGAATGAATTTCTTAAAAAACCTTGATGGGAATTTCAGATTTTTTTTTTTTTGCAGGGAAACATTCACCCTGAGCTAACATCTGTTGCCAATCTTCCACTTTTTTTATTTTCCTCCCCAAAGCCCCAGTACATAGTTGTATATCCTAGTTGTAAGTTGTTCTAGTTCTTCTATGTTAGCTGCTGCCACAGCATGGCAACTGACAGACGGGTGGTGTGGTTCCACACCCAGGAAGTGAACCCGGGCTGCCAAAGCAGAGCATGCTGAGCTTGAAACACTAGGCCATCAGGGCTGATTCGCAGATTATTTTTAAAGTTTGACTTTTACAATAGGCAATCTTCAGTCAGCTGCTGCTCTGATTATCTTTTGAAGAATCTTGTCGTCTTTGTCTCCAGCCACAGTTTAGCCCTTTCTGTATATATTTCGCTCCTCACATCATTTGGATATCCAAATGTGTATGTGTGCATGTGTACGTGTGTGTGTGTGTCTGTGGTGATCATTAGAAATGCTGTAAATCAAAGGCTACATTTGATACCTGGCCCTTAGTAGGTACTTAGTCAATATATATATTTTTTCTTGTATCTGCTGTTGGCTTAGCCAGGTGACCAGGCTATAATAGGAGACACGATAGAGATATAACACATTTGCCGTTGTCACATACTGAGAAAACAATATGAATGATATTCCCTGGCATGGAATGAGAAGAATAAATGGAAGGGTAAATGAGTGAGGGGTCAGAGAGACATTCAGGAATACGGATTGGGTTACAGAATAATTTCAGCAGGAGCACTGAAGTTGCCAATAGGCCAACCTGGAATGCAGTCTGTATCTCCCACTTGCTAACTCTGAAGTCTTAGATGAGTGTACCCACCTTCTACCATATAAATCAGATACGCTGATAATATATAATCATAGGGTGAGTTTTTATTTTGTCAGTAAGTAAAGTTGCTTTGGCAATGGTAGGCATAGTAAGAGACATGATAAATGTTAATGGAATCAGAAAAAATTGAGTGCCTCAATCACTTGCTTTTGAGGAAATAAATTCTTCCTTGCAAGGTTCCATTTATATCCATGGCCAATCCAATCACAAATCCATCCATTTTCATCATCAAGATATCTCTCAAAAAGACCCACTCCTCTCTCCATCCACCAATCCTGCCCTTGTCCAACCCAGCATCATTACTTACTCTATGTCCTGCTTCTATTTTAACACAGTTCAAACTATTTCTTACAAAGCAGTTGGAGTGAATTCTTCCTCCTTGTTTTTTTCCCTCTGTTCCTCTCTCCTCCCTGCCTTCCCTCCCTCCCTCTCCTCTTTCCCTCCTTCTCTTGTTTCTAAAACATCTATTTAATCATGTCACTCCCTTACATCTCATTGCATTTACACTAAAACAGAGACTCTCTGGGTGTCTCTCATGTTCTGTGAGATCTGGACCCTGGCGCTAATTTTCACTTCATGTCATTCTTCCCTAAACTGGCTTTCTTTTTGCTCTTTCATAGGCTGGTCACCTATTGATCCCTTAATGTCTCCCCAACATGCCTTCAATGTGAAGGACACCTCTTCAGGGAATCATTTAGTGTCTGTCATTCTAACCATATTCCCCTTTTGTCACTCACAATTTTTCTCTTTCACTACATCCTATGTGTTTCCTTTTGAGCATATAACCTAAATAGTAATCCTATGTGTATTTTGGGGGTCACTTGTTCACTGTTTGCTTCCTTCATTAGATTAGATCTCTGAGAAGGCAGAAACATTGCTTCATTCATCAAGGTACACTCAGCATCTGGTATGTTGCCTGTTAAATTCAAGAGGGATGATCTCTAAGGCTGATTCTTATTACTGGATTTAGATTCAGCAAAAACAGAGTTATAAAGAGGTTGCAAATTTAGTTGTCCAAGTTTGTATACATAGCGTCAAGTAAAATTTATTGAGTGTTAACTTTTGATTTTGAAAAAGTATCGCATGAAGAAATGCTAAAAGTAAAAATAAATACATTCTTCACCACTTAAAACACATGGGGAATAAATATTTGAGTGTTGTGCTCAAATTATTGCCTTGATTTTCCTCTTTTTGTATTGTGACTAAAGGTATGGTTACTTAATATGATGGCGGGAAAGACTTCCGGTGTCTACCAACACTATCCCACCAGCGATGTCCCATGTTTCACACCTAAGCGTTCTTGCCTTGGTAGAATCACAACTATTCCAGGAGGTTATTTTCTTCCGTGAACTTAGTCAATGATTCTCCTAAAATAAGATCATGTACAAGACACTTCCTAGAGAGAGGGCTCCATACTAGCTCTGATAAGTTATTTCCTTCAAATTTATCTCCCCCAGAGCCTTGCCCTTCTAGTCCCTGGTCCCTATTTTTTCCTACAAATTTCAACCTTCAGCTCTACAGACAATTAGCAACACCAAACTGACTCCTTCTTCTTTCTTTTCCTTCTCCTGCCAAGTAAACTTCAACATATAATGACATGCATTCACAGCATCTCCATGCAGAGTTTAGCTATAGCAGGAACATATGGAATTTGGGGCCTCAGAGAATCACTTTTTTATTATTTTGGAATATTTGAAAGCAGACAGAAAAATAAACACAGCTTTGGTGAAGCAGTCACCACAGAAACAATTGCTGTTCTCATTTATCTATTTCTGTAGGGTATATTTTAGTTACATTCAAAGATACATATAATTATTGTGGGACCTGGATTTGCATTTATTTTCACAGATGGCATAGCAAAATTTCTCCATTACATCCTGGTGCTAGTCACTGGATGTCTAAAATGTGCCCATATTTAATGATTTAAATGAAAAATAATAAAAGTTGAGTTCTCAGTGTTCCTTCAAAAATTAATAAATCTCTTCACCTGTAACAGATCGTCTCCTTCTGGGAAATATGTTTGGGTTTGTGTGAAGGTTTTAACTTACTAAGAAGTTCATAGTAAGACAAAATAACTTTTAATGAGTAAGAAAAACTCCTGAAATGGGGGTGGGGGGAATCATTTCATTTAAAGAGTTAGTTCTTTGGGCTCTTTTTGTGTGGTAAGGTAAGTTTATGGGTGATATTCAATGGAATTCGCTTGATTTAGGAATATCTAATTCTGTCTTAGCCCAGCCACTCTCCTCCTCATGAGATCCTTGGGGAAGAGACACAGAAAGAAAATATCAAATCAAAATACTTCTTTTTTTTTTTTTTTTTTTGGTGAGGAAGATCTGCCCTGAGCTAACATCCATGTCAATCCTCCTCTTTTTGCTGAGGAAGACTGGCCCTGGGCTAATATCTGTGCCCATCTTCCTCTATTTTTTATGGGATGCCGCCACAGCATGGCCTGATAAGCGGTGTGTGGGTGCGCACCCAGGATCCCAACCCGGGCCGCCAGCAGCGGAGCGCGCGTGCTTAACTGCTACGCCACAGGGCCGGCCCCCAAAACACTTCTTTATTATTAGTTGGGATTTGCCCAAAACTCTCATGCTGAGCTCTGGTAGATTGAGCTGGAGGATGGCTTATTTTATATAACTCTAAGCCCTAAAGAACACCTTTTCTCCTTAAAGCCCATTTTGAAACTTTTGGATATTGGCAACCTCTGGTTTGAACCAGAAGCAGAAGACCAAAGAGGTAAGAGTACCAACACATGGAGTAGAAAGGGCCCTGCCACAAACAGGGCAGGCTCTTGTTTTTTGTTATCCTCGAACCTCATTGACGGAAGAGCAAAGACCCAATAATAAATGTGGCCCAATCAGGACTCTAGAAAGGGACTCAGTCAGTTTCCTTTGGAAGGCTATAAGAATAACTGGAGAGTGGACACTGACTTGAATGCCGCACTTCTCACTAAGCCCCCTTCTTTGAATCCTCAAAATGGAAAATATACTGAAGATTCAGGCACCATCTTTTTGTTTTTTGTTTTGTTTTTGTTTCTGTTGTTTGTTTTATTTTGTTTTAAGCAGAGAAATAGGGTATTGTTAAACACTATACTTGCACTAGATTCAAGTGACTATTCTCTGTTCCATTATAGAGCAGAACTGGTGCTACAAAGTGCGTTTCCTGCAAAGGAGAAGCACAATATATTACTCCAAATAGCTGTTTTTTGGAACAAACCGTAACCTGTTCATTGATCAGGGAGATCAAACTTCCATCTCAGCATCTCAGTAAGACACAAATATGTTCTCACTCCATCATCAAGGTGCCTGAACGTGTGCTGAGAGACCCTCCCCACTGGCTTGAATGCCTTCAGCTGGGAAATGAATGCTGACAGCAGTTATTCTGAAAACTGATTAATTAAATATCTTTCCTGCCAGGAAAACATGGCACAGATACACAACATGGCAGAGATACTGACACAGTGAGAAAACATTGCTTTCAACAATAGGGCTTTGTTGACAAAACAGTGAAATGTCTAGACCATTAGCAACAATTCAAGAATCCATCTTCTCCATCAATCTCATTTAGCTTGCACATAACACACACACACACACACACACATGCACAGACGCTCAAAATCTGTAGCAGTGAGATAGAGAAAATGAAGTGGAATTATCATTAAATATGAATGCAGGATGGGTTAGAAACACGCTAGACCAACTGTTTCTCTCTCTCTTTCCCTCTCTCTCTCTCTCCACACACACACACACGCACACACACACACCATTGTGGGGGCAGTGGATATTTAATAATATCATCTAATGTAGACTGATAATATTATTTAATGTATTGACTAACAGAGAATATCATTTACTGATTGTCTACTATGTGCTTGATACTTCACAAACATTATCTCACGTTTTCACAAATGATTTTTTTTTTGAGGAAGATTGGCCATATGCTAGCATCTGTTGCCAATATTCCTCTTTTTTATTTTTTCTGCCCAAAGCCCTAGTACATAGTTCTATATCATAGTTGTAGAGTTGTAGCTCTTCTATGTGGGACGCCGCCTCAGCATGGCTTGATGAGCGGTGAGTAGGTCCGCGCCCAGGATCCGAACCAGCGAACCGTGGGCCACTGAAGCAGTACGTGTGTACTTAACTGTTATGCCACTGGTCTGGCCCCTACAAAAGCTTTTTGAGTTGAGTTTTATTGCCCTTATTTTGCAGCAGAGCCGTCTTTAGCTAAAGAAGTTAGAGAACTTACTAGAAGTCACACAGCTTGTAAAGAAGCAGAGTTGAGATTTAACTTTGAATCATATTCCAAAGTCTTTACCCATTGCACGCTAGAGTCCTCCCTTACTTCTTGACTCCAGAGAAAACTGCAATCGTCCCTTTCAGTTCTCTTCCTTGCCTGAGCATCTGTGATTCTGCTAAATTGAACAACATGATTCACACAATATCGACATTTAACTCCATCAGAGATCCTTGCTTAGTTGCTTATGTGCAAAGACTGCCAAGTCTCACCTCTGAAGGGACTTCATCTGATTCTCTTATACACGCATATCTCGCTCTAGCAGCATCTAGTACTTGATCACATGTGGAAGGAGTGGACATAAGTGTTTCCAAAGGAATCACATAAAAATAAAATTAGAAGGGCACAAAATAGTCCAACATTGTCCATGCTTAACTTAATGTGAAAATTTATTATATATTCTATTTTCTAACCCTTGATTCCCAAAGTTGCCTAGAAACCACAATCCTAATGACTTGTAGACCTTTCCCTCAAATAGTATGTTATGCATGGGTTCAGTCTTCCTTTCCTTCCCTTCCTCCCTTCCTTTGCCTTCCTTCTTTCCTTCTAAAAACTTCTATGTGCAAGTATCTAGGAGTCAACTGCTCAAAAAGTTCTTGAAAAATAGACAATTATATTATGGTGTGATCAGTACAAAGTTAGATGTGTGTGTGGTATACAATGAAGACATAGGAGACTTCTGCTGTTTTGGAAGCTCAGGAGGAGGTAATTAGTGAACTGAGTCTTGAAATGTAGGAAATAATCAGGCAGAAGTTAATAGAATGCTGTTAAGTGTTTTGTGTTTTGAGAAGAGAGACTAGCGTGTTTGAAGTCTTTTTAAAAACGTCGTTTAAAAACCAGTTTCACTCAGGAGTTACAGATTCAAGGACTAAGACGTGATGGGTAAGATTCTCTGCAGATTTGTTCCAGCTTTTTTTTTTTCTGGCCATGCACTTGAATGAAAAGTGCACAGATGAGGTGTGAAAAGGTGTATTTGAACCTGCCAGAGTTCAAGCACAAGATTGCAGTGTTAATTCCCGCTGTTCAAGGCTGGAGAGTTTGAAAATAAACTCTATATCAGGGAAAAACCCAGCATGGGAACAAGGGGCATGATACATTCACTAGGAGAGGCCACCATCTATGGTCTTAACAAACTTGGGTTTGAATACCATCTGTGTTAAGGTTGTGAGGCCTTAAGTAATCTCTCTGAGCCTCACTTTCCCCACTTATAAAGTGATGATTAAAAGCTGACCAGCAATATTTAAATATTCAATGAGATAATATGTGTAAAACAATTTACATAGGTTCCAGCACTTTATAGTCAATAAATAGTTCTATTACTATAATAGTAATTATTATTATTAACTATATCTGTTTTTCTCAACTCTGGGTACATGTCAAAACTACTTTAGAGCTTTTGTAAAAATTCAAATGCCCGTGTCTTTTCCTAGAATCCACTTGATTACAGCATCTGTAGAAGGAATTTGGACATTTCTGTTTTTTTTTTTTTTTTTTTTTAAAGATTTTATTTATTTATTTTTCCCCCAAAGCCCCAGTAGATAGTTGTATGTCGTAGTTGCACATCCATTCTAGTTGCTGTATATGGGACGCGGCCTCAGCATGGCCGGAGAAGCGGTGCGTCGGTGCTTGCCCGGGATCCGAACCCGGGCCGCCAGCAGCAGAGCGCGAGCACTTAACCGCTAAGCCACGGGGCCGGCCCGTGGACATTTCTGTTTTAAAATGTACCATAGACAATTTCTATGTAGAACTAGGATATTACTAGAGTTGTAACAATGACCTTCTATTAAAACCCCATTACACAAAGGATCTGAAAGAGTGTTCAACAGTGGACACATTTACTGTAGTTCCTAGAAATAACGAAAAATAGGGCTCACTCAGTGTTTCCCAAATTCTTTCCCAAATTATTTGTTTCCTACCTTAAACCTGATTGATAAAAGGATAGATAACAGTTATAGATTTATAACTATTATTTTTGAGCACTTCCCATGTGCCGGAAAGATAGGAAGTACTTTACATAAATATGTCCTTCTTTTTACACAGCAATCTAATACATTATTCCTCATGGCCTCTGTGTTTTAGATGAGGAAAATAAGAATCAAAGGCATCAATACACTTTTCTAAGGTCAAAGAGCTGTCGAGTGTAGAGTGTAGAGTAGCAGGCTTTTTACCACTATACTATGCTGCCTTCTGTGTTGCAAACTGATGTGATTACATCCAAACCTAAAGATATTTTATATTATACTTTGTGTGGCTAGATCTGGTATAAATTTGTAGTGCTAAAATATCAGGGGAAAAAACACTCAGGTATCATCTACTCGAATGGTGTCTGAAGTCCAGTTCAATTGGATTATTATTGGTCAACTTAGAGTCACACCCAGTTTAAATTTGTGTACCCAGAAAGGAGCCATCTCTTTCTAAAACATCCCTGTACTTTGACAGTCATTTCTCTATTAAATCCATTATTTAAGCATCCTTGCTTTTCTGAGGGTGCTGTTCCGTTCCACTTAGCTGCTTCTGTGTGGATTACGGGCGTTATATCATTGTGACTGAAACCTAATTGACTTCCACGGTGAACATTAAAGGAAGGTGGCAGACGTGACTAGTTGTCTGTTCAATATGACAGGAAACGGCTAACGCCTGTGTGTAATGACGGAAAACTCTTCTGAGCTTCTACTCTTGCTTTATGGGGGAAAGGAGGTGAATCCTCAAGTGATTGTTGACAAGTCTATGGCAAATGTGTATGCCAAGTGAGAAGTGGAAATAAAAAGCCCTGTACAAAGTCGTTAAACATCAAGTCTGATGAATTATTCATTTAATGACTTCAAAGTTGGACTTGGGAAAATGTAAATAAAACACACAAAGAACTTTCTCCTTTCTGCAAACGATTTTATAGTCATGAACTAAATGCAAGGAGCACTCAAAGTGTCGAACTGCATTGTGTATTTTATGTAAATTAAGAATATTGAACAAATCCCCCATTTGGTACAAAAGAGAGAGAGAAAATATACCTCTCCTGATGATCAATGCCCCTGAGAAAATGAATTGTCTTTATTTTCTCTATTATCTTTTATTGCCATTTTATATACTCTATAAAATATCGACCCGTAAGGTATTCAAATGAAATGTGATGTAATTTTTCTGATTCACGAGCCTTTTTTTATAGCCTTCAGGCATGACTGCGGCCTTCTCTACATCCCTGAATGTGCCTCATAGCTAGGCTCTGCCCTGGTAAGAGAAAGTGCTCGAGTGATAGAGTGTATTGTATTAAATGCAATCTTTGGAGTCCAAAGGGCTGGGTTCAAATCCCAATTCTGCAATCGAATGTGTGGCTTTGGATATGTCAATTTTAATGGCTAACTCAAAGTATTGTAAAGCTGAACAGATAGAATACATATCCATCAAGCACATGGCAGGATCACAAGTATTAGTTAATAAAATGGACTCTGATGAAATTCTTTCAGTGACTGGGCACACACAATCCTCCTTGAATCCACAATAACAGCTTTTTTCCAAAGCCTAATATTCGTTGGCTACATGTTTTTATACGCCATCTAAGGCAAGACAAAGAAAGTCATCCTTCCAGAAATTAATGTCATTAACCCATAAGAGGGCAGCATTCCAAAACTCTATTGAAAGCCAACACACACCCAGAGATCATATCAAATGCCAAGTCCTCAATGAAACTACCCTGATCTAACTTAGAAGTACAATAGAGTAGAGTCCATGATGAAGTTTCCACTGACAGCAGCAAAATGAAAATAATACATAAATATATATGTATATTTTTTTTCCTCCCCAAAGCCCCAATACATAGTTGTTATTCTAGTTGTAAGTCCTTCTAGTTCTTCTCTGTGAATCGCCACCACAGCATGGCTACTGATAGACAAGTGGTGTGGTTCCACACCCAGGAACGAAATCTGGGTCGCCGAAGTGGAGTGCGCTGAACTTTAACCGGGCAATCAGGACTGGCTCTGCATATTTTTTTTTTAAAAAACACACCCAAATTTAAGTGTTTTAACCTAAGTTCCCTGAAATCAGAGCCTGATACACTAGAATTCCCTTAGGCATCTCATATGGTGGTATCAAAGAAATCCTTGGGCAGGAAGAAAGAATTCCTTGGCATTGGCCTAAAGCAAAGGTGCACCTGGGTAAAGCTGATGGAGCTTGCATGGAATCAGTTGCTTTAACAGTGGCCAGAGGAAGAAGTGTCCAGTATGGTTCATTTGTAACATTCAGATTGGCCTGCATCATTCATTAAGTTTAGTCTCTGAGTGACTTCAGGGTGGCCTTCAGGGTGACCAACCTCTGCAAAGATTCATTATGGAGGTTTAGGAGAACAGTTCACTAACTCCACTGCCTTGGTTGGTGCAGAAGACAGTAATCGAAATTCATCATCTGTCTACTCCAGCAGTAGTTTTGTATTTCCCTCACCTCTGCCAGCACTACATCTGCTCTAGATTGCTTGTCTAGGGCTGGGGGATTCAGACTCTTTATCCCCAGGGAAGAGTCTCACCCACTGATTGTCCTGCCTTTATTGAGCTGTGGTTCCTATAATTTCCTTTTCTTTGATATTACGAAGCATGGAAGCACCAAAAGACAATCCAGTGACATGATTGTGGTTCATCCTAATCAGGGACAGTTACCTCTGCTAGGATAGTAACTGTGTTATGCCTGCTGGGCTATTGGCGGGATTCCAAGGTGATGAAATGGTAGTATTAGCTTCAAATTCAGGATAAAACACATTGTTTCCACTAGTGGAAGCAATCTCCTCCCCCTAACCCAGATTAGGAAACATTAATATGGGTTTGCCTAAGGTCACGGGGATGAAAGGCATCCTTTCATATTTCTCCTAATTAGGTGAAATTAGTAAAATTAGGTCAAATAGAGTAAAGGTGAAAAGAGTTCTTTTTTCCACAATCTGGTTCCAGAAGTTATGTATTCTAGCTGTTGTAGACGTAACACCATATACAAGCTGTTGATTCAGCAAATACCTCACATACTGGAGTGTTGAATCTAAATCCTATAGGGGCTCATCTCTGAGCTGGCTGGCTGAACTTTTAGTGGACTATACCATTTTTCTTTGAGGATGTCTAATTTTATCGGATGAGGTGCATAATAAGACAATGGGTCATATTCACAGGTCTATTGTGCATTTGCTGCCATAAACTTGGCCCCTAGGTCTGAGGAAAAGTGCAAAATATGATGAAAACAAATCAGGAATTCTGTAAGTATTTGGATAGTGCAAGGCACTATCCATGGGCACTGCAAGCAGAAAAGGCAATTTTTATGTGAAGAATCACTGCTTCTTCAGCATAGATTTCCAACGTAGTTAACCTGCCATCAAGTGGCTGCTGGTCCTTTTTAAGAGTGTTCCTTTTTGGAGGCGCAGTCTTGGGCTCTGCTGCTTGTAGGTTAGGCACTGAGCGCTCAGAGTAGCTAGATCATATTTGTTGAGGAAGAGCTCATGATGTTTGGCCCATTTTAGTCTTCATCTTTGCCGCAGCGGCCATTCATGCGCCATTGCACTAACACTGATGTGGCTGAAGAAAAATACTAGCTGCTCTCCAGAGGATCAGACACTCACTTGCTAGCTGAGTGCCTTCTATTCAGGGGATGCTCTCTGATGGGCATTAATGTGAGACAAGAACATTTTCACACTTGGTGCTGCCTCCTCTTAGTCCAGTCACATGCCTCTTTCCCAGATATCCTTGTTTCAATCTTTCAGTCTTGCTCCTTCTAGGTCCTTCATTAGCAGGTGAAGCATTCTCCCCGGGGTCCCTGTATATCCTCGCCTCAGGCCCCTTAGTCCTTCACACAAAGTTGATGACTAGGCACACTGCCTGAAGCTCCCCTCACTGGGAGGATTTCCACCACTGCCCTTTGGGAACACCCCTGGGTGGTCCTTGGTAAGGCAGTAATCCATTTGAGGATTGCACCAACTTATCACACTGACTCGTTTGGGAACCAGGCCCAAATGCTTTCCTCCTCCATCAGCTGGTCATAAAAACAAACAACTAAGATGTGTTTGTTAAGGAAGTGTGAGTTGAGGGACAGATAGTAGGTGAGACACAGGTAGGTGATGTGGGAGACTGGGCCACATGTACGTGTAATTTATATATGCCCTCTGAACCAGCTTGGCCCCACCCTGGAGATAATATTTCCATTGCCTGCCCTGGTGGATTGCTACTGCACCAGCCTGACCTCATGACAAGTTTTGAAGGGCAGCTCTCACCATATGGACACTTGATGTCCCCCATTTATGGGCTCTCATCTCTACAAGGGCACAGTGGCATGGCAGGAGCTTCCTTTTAGTATCCAAGGAGTTCTTTGCTGTAGACAGCATGTCTTCCCTAGGCTTTAGGAATCCCAGCTGAGATCCTCTGTTGGGGCTTTCTGGACACCAGTCCGATCCAGCCCGGATAACTCCAGTATTAAATGTACCGGGTCATGTGTCAGCACAGTTTATACCACCATCTGGACCTGCTGGAGAGCTCTTTCTTGCTCCAAGCCCTATTCAAAACTGGTGAGATTCAAAGTTGTGCAGCCCTGAGTGCTGAGTGAGTTTGTACTGGCTTCTTGTGCCTTGGTGTCAGAGAAACTCTGAGGCAGGATGCAAGAGATTGGAGACAAAGACCCGGGGGAGGTCTTGCTGGCTTCTCCAGCAGAGTGGTGGCCACATCAGTGCCTGGAGTGACAGGTGGGGCTGAGGAGATATGAAAGGGTATATAATAGATGTCCACTATAATCTTTACTCAACTTTAGTGACTACTCGTATTATAAAATTAATGCCTTTCCAACCTTTTGTTATTAAAATGGCCTTTCATATATATTGCTTTTTGAAAAGGGTAAAATATAAAAACATTGCCAATCATATATCAATTCTTTTTCTCATTTCATTGATGCACACACGTGTGTACACACACACCCCACACAAACATACACACATCTACAGAATTCAAAATAAAAAATATATATATGAGGGGACATACAGTTACATCAGACAATCTAAAATTTAAATCTCCAACTTTGCCAATTAGAAGACCTCGCTTATGTTAAAAAATATTTCTGACCTTTAATTTCCTTGTATGTAAAATAGAGATGATAAAACTTATATTCATATTTTACTGCAATGAATAGCTTGGAGCACACACAGGCATACGTACACTCCAGAAAGTACATAGAACACTTTGGGAAATCTGTGAATCTACTACATTCGATGTTATTGACATTTGATGTAAAATTGTATGTGCACCAGTGTATGAGTACATATATGAATTTTTTCCTAGACCCTAGTTTTAATGAGAATAACAGAAACCACTCAGTTTATTTCAGTACTTTCCTTCTTTTTTTCTCTTCTTTCACTAATTCACCCACCTTCTACAACTCACTAGAATGTTGCCATTGGAAGCCAGCAAACCTAAATCCTTGTCTTGCTTTACCTTACCATGGAATTTTCTGCATATTCAATCTTGTTTCCTATCCTTTCTCATTTTTTTTTGTTTTGTTTTTTTTTGCTTTCAGTCATATCTCTTGCCAATACAAATGTTGGAGTTTCAAGAGAAAATGATAAATTTTCAATGGGAGAAAAAAACTTAACTGTGCTTTATTTTTATGAGATGAAGATGAAGTTGGGTCTAAACAGAGGATAAATGTTTATGAAGTATCATTTCCTTGCCTCTGGGTGTGAAATACCTCAGGAAGGTAAAGTTGATTCAAAACTTTTAAAATTCCATGGCAGTTACAGTTTGCAAAATTATCTTTCAGCCGTTTCATCTGAAACAATAATCAGACTTCCAAGAATAGGTTTCATAGGTTAGTCTTCATGGCAACATAGTATATTGCAGATGAAAAATGTATTTTGCAGAACAATCAAAATGAAAATTTTTTCAATATGCCTTTTGAAGCAGCCTTTGCCACAGAAGACAAGAGCATATACAAACCGTATTGTGCCAAACCTCTATTAGTCATGAATGTATCAGGACACAGAACTCATTCTTCTGGGCATTTAGAGTATTTGTTCTCCTTGTATTCCCGTATGTCAGTGTTCTTGTTAGATTCCAACGGGGCATCCAAATCTATACAATGGAACTATAGTGTAGAAATTTAATTACTTTAATACAATATGTGACTTTGTTTTGGTAATTTTTTTTTAAAGTAGAATAAATAGAGTAAAGGAGGTCTAGGAACTGATTTTTACTTTCTGTGAAAATAACACATAGTTTAGAGTTAGAAATCTCAGGATGTTATAGCCTTGGGCAAGATACTTCAATATTCGGCTCAGTTTTCTCATATGTTACATTAGGGTAATCATATCCGCTTCAGACTTATTTTCAGAGGTTTGAATGAGATAATATATGTAAAGCAATTAGCACAGGCCCCGGCTCATAGGAAAAAAAATCAATAACTGGAAACTGTTATTTAATGATGTTATTGTTATCATCAAAAATGATAGCAATACTTTCCTACCTCTCTTTATCAAAAACAAATAATAGTTTTGGGATTTATCATTGCAGCTAGAATTGATCACCAGTGACATTGCCAAAGGGTGTTGCTTACAGGGAGTACAGTCAGGATGGTGAAGGAATCAGATATTATGCCCAGTCATAAAGAGCTGATGGGGCTAAGAGTGTAGTCTGGACAGTAGATATGATTAATATGAACACAGATTTAAAGGTCATCATGTGGAAGAGAGGAAATTTAAACTCTCTGTTTCCAGATGGCAGAATTTGGATCTATAATTACAGAAGAGTAGAAGAGCAGTTCTGTGTATGAGATAGTCTTTATCAATGCAATTGCCTAGTAATGCAAATTATACAAGGAACCAAGTCAGGCATTCCTTTGTGTATTTCATGCATGTCTACAGTAACTTTGACCTTGGGAGAATGGATCCATTACAAACAACCAGTTGATGAGAAGAGAGGTGAAGCAATTTTTGTTTTTTCTCCATCAGCATACTCTCTTAGGGTCTATTGCAAGGGAGAGAATAAAAGAATTTTTGTTTGTTTTTATGTACAATTTCCTGTTTGGTAAGTGTCAAGAGCAATCATTCTACACCTCAGAAGGTTTGTCTATTCATTCAGTTGTTCACCATCATTTGTTCTGTGTCCTGGGCTTCTCCCTGGATACATAAATGTGACTCAGACATGGGGCTTTTTGCTGAACACAGGAGGGAGAGATGGAGTTGTAAACCCATAATTGCAACACGGTGAGAAGGTAAGTGAGATGTGTACAAAGTGCCATGTGCTCTGAAAAACAAAAACAGCTACCCATGCTGGCATTTGGGATTAATTCAGGAGAGATATCAAAGAGAAGGTATTCTCGATACACTGTGCTAAATAATGCATAGGTTTTCTAGCATGGCAAAAGTGGCATGCATTGAAAAAGGGATTGAGAAAGCAAAACTACAGAAATGTGATGAAAAAACTGGAGTGTTCATGGGACAGCAAGTAGTTTGGTAGGTATAGAGCAAACAGGATATATGGAGAAAGAGTGGGAGATTATCCTATGGAGCAAGGTTGGGTCCACCAAAGGAAAGGCCTTGAAAGCCAAAACAAACAGCTTGGACTATGCCACATGCTTTGAGAACCTGACATTTTACTCTGGAAGTGGGGAGATAGATTGGGGAGGCCAAGAAGAAGGCTGGGGAAAGATTTTGGAGCATGTTGAAATATTAGAGGTAATAGGTGATGAGATGGTAGCCATGGCAGCAGGGTAAGGAACCAATAGGGAATGGGACGCCTGATTATTATGCCCTATTTTCTAAAAGGAAACACTTGGAAGTTTCGTGGGGGTAATAATGGACTTAGAGCGAGAAGGAATCAGCACAAGCGAGGGCTTTGTACCTAACTCACTGTGTTACTTGGACCTAGATGGTTTCTCAGGATCCTTTTGCTCTCATATTCTCTAACTCTGTTTTCCTGACATAGGATGTTATTATTTGATAAACATTTACTGTATTTTTTCTTTGCTCCCTGAATTTGAGATTAATGCAAAAGCATCTTTTGAGTACATGACTTAAAATTGTATGTCATTTTGATCTTTTTAGCATGCCTAATTCAGCCCCTTCTATTAGATTCATTAAACCATTTTTATCTTTAAAGGATACATTTTTATTCTCTCTCTGACCCTTCTTAAATGGCTGTTAAAAAGTGTCTTTCTTGACTCTAATTAATAAACTACAACTATTCAATTAAAAAATATTTAAAAACAAAAACTTGGACCTTTTCAAAGCAAAAGCCCTCTGTACACAATTTCAGACCTCCATCAGGAATTAGCAACTGATGCGCTGACATAGTACATGCATATTTACTTTTGTTATCCCCTAAAATGCATTGTTACCATGGTAACTCATGTTGTGCCACTGCTACCAAGAGACAGAAGTTCTTGGTGGCTATAAAGAAAAAAAAAAGAGGAAGAAACTAAGAAAAAAAATAATCAATGGGAATTACTATAAATGCAGAGCCATTTTTATGTACCACCATGTAAAAGGCTGCAAATTATCTCAGGAAAATTGAGGGAAGGGAGATGACCATCAAGAAAATGTCTCCATTCAACACACTGCTCCTAATTGTCCCTTGATGAGAGAGGAAATATTGCAAAGAACCCTATGGGTTATCTGTCAAATTGTTTGAGTAACTTCATTAGTGTTCACTTTACTTTATGCTCCATGAGGACAGAGACCTTGAATGTTTTGCTTAACCTTGTATGGCCTGGTACAACACCCAACACACAATAAGCATTAAAGAAAATTGTGAAATGAATGAGCAAATAAATGAAAGCAAGTTTAAGGAAATGTCTACAAAACAAATAGTTAAAGGATCCTCTGTTGGAGTGAAAAGAGCAAGATTTCTTAAATTTTCACATACATTAAAAATAATATGGGGAGTTGATGGAATGCAAAATCTTGGCCCGAATCTAAATGATTTTGATTCAGTAGATCTAAGATGGGCCTCAGGATACTTTAGCATATGTTTAACATATGTTCTAGGTGAGTCTGATGAATTCAATCTAGGAACTTCCCTTTGAACACATGTGGGTAGAGTGCTAAACTAGAAGTTAAATGTTCTCAATTTGCTCTATTGCTGAACAGTTTTGTAGAATCATGTAGAATTTCTAGGTTAGGGTTCTCTTCTCAGAGAAATAAAACAGAATTTCAATTGTTTTCAAAATAGATGCATCCCCAGGTTTCTACCTCCATTTCATTTTAAATGGCTTTGATTGCAATGGGATCTTTTTTTCTTTTTTATCATTTGGGTTTCACATTAAGATTTTTTTCAAAGAAAGTTTCTGCTGCTGACAATAATATGCCAATGATGACCTGAAATGCAAAAACAAAACAACTCTGACAATTTCAGGATTACATAAGTTTCCAAAAGAAATATCAAAGAATTTTAAAAATTATCCAATTGATTTGATTAATTCAGGCAGTCTTTCAGAATTTTCTAGACCAAAGTAAAACCTATTGGAGTATCGCCAATAAACTTTCTTTACAAATATTTACTAAACAATTGCCAAATCACCATTTTTAACTTGTTGCAGATAGAAAGTATAGAATAATATATTTATTTTCAAACAGATTTCCTTTGTTTTTTTTTCTCAGGAGGAGCACCACTTCCTTCATCCTGTTACCAGAATTACAAAAGCAAGAATTGATTGTTGGGCATATCCGAATATTCTAGGATAGTAAGTAGAAAGATTGAAAGGGAGCTTAATTTCTGAAGTTCTCATTCCCTAGATTCTAAATAAAGAAGAAATGGAGTTTTAAAAAAAGAAATACAGTTGAAACTTCAATCTTTGTATGCTGCATTAATTAAAATGGCTGGAAAATAACAACAACGAAAAACCTATAATCAGCCGTTGCTCTTGCTTGCCAAATAATTTGTCATTTTGCATCAAACTTTGCTCTCAATGTGCTCAGGGTTAAAGGTTTTGCAACTTGATCAGCTTCCCAACAAATTGGTCCAATCTCTTCTTCGTGGACTTGGCCGAGGACCTCCTCCTCTGTCTCTTCTTCTTCTATCCTCCTGTCACCTTTCTTCTTTTCCTTTTCCCACCCTTGGCCTTGAAGATGCTGAGCCACTGTTTCCTGCTTTGGCCTATCTTGGTCATGAGAACTTTCCACTGGTCAGACACATTGCTAATGCAGTCAATGACCTCATAAAATGAACAAATCTGAAGATGAAAATGGATGTGCCAATTTAAAAGAGGTCAAGCAGCAAGTGGGAATTAAGTGTGAATAGCAAGCAGATGGTGACTACATTTCAAAGAGACTAGTACTTCCAAAATGCAGGACTGCCAACACAATTACTATACTGTTGTTTTTAAAGAAAAGACATTTATAAAGAATTGTTAATGCAAAGCTCATTTACAATGTAAAGCACTTTAAATAGCTAATTATTTAAAATGAAAAGCAGAATTATTTGAAAATTTAAGTAATGATAGATTGACAAATGAATTTCCAGAATCATTTGATTTCAAGGTGTACATGTTTAATAAATGTTTCCACCCTCACTATGTGCCAAGGTTGTACTAATTGCTTTCACACATCTATTTGCATGTAGTCTTAATAACGCAGAGGCAAAATAAGTCAATTGTAACCAATTACATTTCAGATGAAGAAACAAAGGTTCAGAGAGGACAGACTACTACCCAAGGTTAAAATGACACAAGTGGTTGAGTTATTACTCAAATCTAGTCATCATTAGATTATATCCCCTCTCTCAAATAGTAGCTACATATAATAGGATAAGAAAGTTTAGAGAGATTAATAGAGACTAGAGAATATGGTAAGGGGTCATGATGGATTGATCTGACCCAGACTTTGAAAAATGTGGTTTGATGTCAAAGTTTGAAGATCATCAACAAAGACATGAAAATGAGGACTTTCAGAGACTGTTGGTTGAATCCTGTGGACTCTGGCCAGAGAGTAGGATGTTGGTTGAAGGATTTGGGTTGGGTTGGGAAAGTTACTAGGCTGAGACGAAGGTTTTCAGAAAAATGTTATTCATGAACAGCTTTTGAGAGAAAAATCTAAATTTAATAATAATAATAATAACAAGAGCCAAATGGGTTTGCATTTCTTGGCTCACTTGTGTCTTCATCCACTTATTTGTCCATTAATTTGACAAGATTTTATCAGCGCTTACTCTATGCCAAAACAGCTGTGATACTCAGGGGTGGATGGGGGCACAGTGCAGGGAGGTCAACAGAGGATCCCATTGTTGTGGCAGGGGTGGTGATATAGGTCTTTGCAGGGAGCTATGGTGACACCAAACAGGTATCTACTTAGATTTGGGGGACTCACAAGGCTTCCTTCTGACTGAAACTTGAAAGAACAGTAGGAGCTGGCTAGATAAACAAGGGATGGCTGCAGGGAGGGTGTACCAAGACAAGGGAGAAGCAAATATAAATAAGCAAACACCCCACAAAAGAGAGTATAAAACACATCCGGATGCCCAGGGAACTCCACGGGGTTGAGTTGAATGAAACATGAGGCTAGAAATGTATTTGGGGGTCATGCCGAGGAACTTCTCTTTTATCCTGTAGACAATGGGAACCAAGCAACAAATGTTAAGCTGGGGAGAAACCTGATTGGATATTTGGTTTAGGAAGATGACTCAGGCTTCAATGTGGAAAATGGTTACTAGAGCCTGGGAAGGTAGTTGGGAAAGTGGTTGTGGTTGTGATGGGGTCAGGGATGAGGAGGAAGAATGAACTTCCTCCTGCTATAGATACTTTTAAAATGCTTATTTCTTTATTTTCACATTTAAGTGCAAAATAAAATTGGGGGGAGGCAAAATAAAATTTGGGGGAAGCAAAATAACATTTGGGGGAGGAAAATTAAAAATACTATTTGATCTTCCTCTCCAAAATGCTACAACTTGCTTTGTTTGTTGAATGAAAAGGACTGGATCATTGCACACCACCTCCATTCCCATCCCAATTGAATTAGAAGACTTTTTCCCTGCTTCCGCTTCTTGAAAGATATTTCTTTTCCACATGGCCTGGAGGGAACTGACCCTGCTTGAAAAGCAAGGTGACCCTGGCCTCTGGAGAGGAAGGGTCTTTGCCCTTGAGGCTGCTGCAGTCTTTGAATGACTGCCAAGATGCTGCTGGATTCCCCTCGAGAGAGACTTAGCAGGACCTGGGAAAGATGAGGAGAGATTTTTAATATGGTCAGAAATACTTATCAGTGCACAAACTGAGTGTCGAGAAGCCATTGCGATGAAGATAAAACCTGAGCAATCAGATTAACGATGGCTAACATCTGATTGAGGACATTAACACAGGACAGGCTTCATTTCAGCACTTTACAGAGACTTTCTTATTTATTCTGACAATTCTGTGAAGTGCTCTATCAGTCAGGGTCCAAGCAGGAAATACTTAGGATGCTCAAATTAGGGGAATTTCAGGAGAGAGAAATCAAGACACTGTTTACAAAGGTGTGCCTAAGATGTAGGGAAATCAAAAGATAAAGTGCAGTGTCCCTAGACTAGTAAAAAGTGGGCTCTGTTACTGCCACCAGTGCTGAAAGGACAAAGAGAGGAAGCAGGAACTGCACCAGCACACAGAGGGGAGGATGGAGAGGACCACGTAAGGGTTGCTGAGACCACAGTGGAGGCACGCAGGCGCTTGCATTGACCCCGCAAGAGAGCCAGAGCCAGTGGAACTAGTACTGTATCAGCCAGGGTTCTCGAGAAAAATAGAATCCATAAGGTATATATATTAAGAGATTTATTTTAAGAAATTGGCTCATGCAGTTGTAGAGGCTGAACATTAGGGCAGGCTGGCAGGCAGGAATCTCAGGCATGCTTTCTACATTTGTCTTGAGGCAGAATTCCTTCTTCTCCAAGAAACTTTGATTTTTGCTTTTAAGGTCTTCAACTGATTGGATGAGGTCTACCTATATTATGGAGGTTAATCTTTACTTAAATCAATTGATTGTAGATGTTGATCATATCTAAAAACATCTTCATAGCAACATCTAGCCTAACGTTGGACCAGACAACTAGGCATCATAGCTTAGCCAAGTGGATGGATAAAATTTAACCATCACAAATACCCAGACTTCTCTCTCTTTCCTCCCTTTGGTCTCTTCCTAATGCTTCATATTATTCAAATCGAACCATAAACCAGATGTTAAGGGAACTCTTGACCTAGTCTGGAAAGGCTAGGCTTCCAAGGATATATAACCCACCACTTCCTCCCTGCCTCTACTGACACCCACAAATACATACCTAGGAAATATTTTTTAAATGACACTTGTCATTTATAACTCTTTCCAGAACTCTCATAATTTTTATTTTCACATCTTTTTACCTAATTTCCACAACAGGTTCTATTAATAGCTCTATTTTGCAAAGATAATGATTAAATGGGGAAGTTATGTAACTTGCTAGAGCTAAAAAGCTAGTGAATGGTAGATTTAAGATTCTATCCCATGTCTTCTAGCAATCTTCCATGTGCCAGCCACTCTGTCACAATACTTCAAACTTTGCTGTGCACCTGAATCCAGGGGATCAGTAAACTAGAGACAGCTTCGCTCCACCCGATGATGTTTAGAATCAGCTTGATTGGGATGTGGCCTCAAAATCAGAAATTCCATTTCTCTATTTCAATAATGTCTTTTATTAATGGATTTATCTGAGAGGACAATGTGAAATTGTCTTGACATCTACATTTAATTTAAGCAACAGACTATGCCTCTTTACAATAAAGTGGTGTACACATGTGTCTACTGATGCCAAATAAAGAATTATTTAAAGAAAGGTGTTTTCTTATTAGTGTGATTATCTGTAGCTGCTATCTCAGCTATTTCAGACTTGAGTCTGTTTTTCCAGAAAGTATCTCCATCTACTGCCAAACAGCAATATGTTTGCTAGCAGAAAGAAATCAACATCCAAACTCTGTTGCTTGTATCTGAATAAGAATGTTAATTGCTCTAAGGTTTTATAATTCTTTGTTTGCTTTGTTTTGTTTTGAAAGACAAGCCATACTAAATTTTTTCCTCTTTGAGATTTCCTTATTAGCTCATCAACTTTATTTTGCACAAATTGCGAGTGGCATTTGCTACTCTCTAATTGCTTGATTTCTTCTTGGCACATTGAGGGTAGAATGGGCTAAATGATTTGGATACTGATTTCTAGGGTATAAACCAGTTATTTTCCAACCACTTTTAGAACAGGCATTGCCACAGTTATCCTGTAAAGGACACATAGTAAATATTTATGGTCTTTGTCACACTTCTATACTCAGCACTGTCATTGTAGTACTTAAGGAGCCATAGACAATATGGAAATAAATGGGCCTGGCTTTGTTCCAACAGAAGTTTATTTATGATCACTGGAATTTGAGTTCCATATAATTACCCCTCTTATTTTCCAGCAATTTAAAAATATAAAAACCATTCTTAGGGGCCGGCCCTGTGGCTAAGTGGTTGGGATCCACGAGCTCTGCTTCGGCAGCCCGGGTTCCTGGGTTTGGATCCCAGGCGCAGACCTACATCACTCACCAGCCATGCTGTGGCAGCGTCCCACATACAAAATGGAGGAAGGTTGGTACTGATGTTAGCTCAGGGCTAATCTTCCTCAAGCAAAAAAAAAAAAAAGAGGAAGATTGGCAACAGTTGTTAGCGCAGGGCAGATCTACCTCAGCAAAAAAAAAAAAGAACCATTCTTAGCTCACAGGCTATACCAAAACAAGTGGTGTGTTGGATTTGGCCCCTGGGCTGTAGTTTGCTGACCCTTGCTTTAGGGAAATCCTTTTGTGGGACCCAAAAGGACACTTCCTAGGGGAGATGCATTACACTGCTTTTAAATTTTTTTTAAAAACATTTATTGAGGTATAATTGATAAATAAAAAACCTACACTATTTAATGTGTACAATTTGACCAATACACTGCTTTTGAAGAAGATTAGAAGGATAGGAACTGAATTTATTGTGCATTTACCCTGTTGACTGTTTTATGTGCTTTCCTAGTCAGTCCTCCCAGATAACTGAGGACACCAAAGTCTCTCTCTCCTGTCCATGTAATCTCTGTGGGTGTCACTGCAAATCTGAGCACGCCAGTTAAGTGAAGAGCCCGCTGGAAGAGCCTTGGGCAGCACCTTAATCTGCCTTCGCAACATGCCAGAGCTGACTTTGGGGTCTAGGGGGGCATCTTGGTCATGACTTCAATTTTTAATGAATAATGAATAAGGAAGTTCAGGCCAATGTAAATAGTTACAAGAAAGTTATACACTTTATTTTCAAATATTTCAAAAAGCAAAACCCTAAAATAGTGGTTCTCAACCTTAGCTAAACAATGGTATTGCCTAGAGAGACTACAAAATTCCTGACATCAAAGCCACAACCCAAAACAATTAAATAAAAATCTTCCAAGGTAGGATTCAGACATTAGTAGTTTTTAGAACTCCCTAAGATACTCAAATGCAAGATTGAGAATTGCTGTTCGAAAACAAGGGTGCTATGTTCAAAAGTACAGAATTGTAGCTGGAAAATACATATGGATTGTAGGATGCAAAAGCAGGTTGTTGTGTGTGTGTGTGTGTGTGTAGCTATATATAAAGACTGTCAAAGAACCAAGACTGTCTGTGTTTTCTAATGCAAAACAATTTCACCTGGTATTCTAATCCTTTATTTTTTAAAAAAATCCCTACATATTGTCCCCATAGCCACCAACCATCTCCTCCAGAAATTCTTGCCAAACACCTAGTTCCATATCTGGAAAATCAGGGAACAGAAAAGGGATCTTCAATTCAAAAATATATTTTTATATTATATATGCCTGCCTATCTATCTATATCTCTCTACCTACCTACCTACCTACCTACACAGCTGGCTAGCTATCTAACAAGAGAGAAGGGAAGATGAGCTTGTGTATAACCGATAATATCAGATTTTTGAATCAGGAAATGTATTAGCAAAATAGATCTGTAGGCAGACATTGTGTTTTTATCCAATGCTACAGTGTTTGGTCAGAAACTGGGAAGTGGTGTGGTCAAAATTGTGCTTGAGAAGGAACGTTATTGACTTGTGAGGAGGATGGATTCAAGGTGGGCAAGGTCGAATACAGAGCAGTAGTTAGGGGGTAATTACAATTGCGCATATGGGAGCAGGCGAGGGAAAAATCAGGGAGCTTCAGTAGAAATGAATCGTATTCAGTGAGACTTGATAACTGACTGAATGTGAAAGATAGGCTAGAAAATTCTAGGCCCCTTGAAAATATTCCAACTTGAAATTTTGAGGCATATTGTTCAATTCTGTGATGTGTACCACAATGGCCTCTCCAGGCTGTGGTTTTGTTGACAACAATTAAATATCTACACACTGACAGACAGGCCAAGGGAAAGTGTTTTTTTAATAATTCAATGATGAAATTAAACACCTGGTCCTAAAAGACTCAGTGTTAGTGCTCAAACTTACTTTGGAAAATGTTTGGGCCCTTCAAGTTATTTCAGTAGATTTTTGTTTGAGATGATCCAGTTAGCTTACTGTAGGATATAAGGAAACTCATATGAATTCTAAGAATTAGTCTGGAAGACAGCAAGCAATTCATTGTATCTTGAAAAGGTCATTTTAAATATAGAATATCCTTTATATTTAAGATTCAGTCTTTAGCAATAGAACTACATTGATTAATCTTTTTATTATTAATTGTTTTTTATTTTGTTTAGCAATTTAAAATTTTTTTTTTTTTTTGGTGAGGAAGATTGTCCCTGAGCTAACATCTGTGCCAATCTACCTCTATTTTGTATGTGGGATGCCTCCACAGCATGGCTTGATGAGCCGTATGTAGGTCCGTGTCTGGGATCTGAATCCACAAACCCCAGGCTGCCAAAGCAGAACATGCAAACTTAACCACTATGCCACTGGTCCAGCCCCCAAAACTGTTTTTTTAATATCTGATTGGAAAAACAATCTAGGCTCATTCTCTGAAATTTTGAAAATACACAAAGTTACAAGCAGAAAAAAAATTTAATAACAAACTTGCCTATAGGAACTGTCAACATTTTTCTGTTTTTCCACTTATTCTTTTTTCTGTGTGTATGTACACACTCATAAAAATTGGAATTAATTGTTCCCTCTTAATGGTAGATTCTAACAGTTGTGTCTTATATTTCTGTCTTATGACATATTCCACTGGCTAAAATTTCTAGGACAATCCTGGATTATATTTGGCCCCCATTGTCAATTCTATTTTTGAAAAGAACAGTCTCTCATTTTCAGTATTTAATATGATCCAGATGAATTTCAGGATAAGTTTTGGATAATTTCCCTTTAACCAAGTTAAAGTATCATATGTTTCTTCCAGATTTTGAAATCCAAGAGTTCATCTGTTTCAAAGTAATATTTTTGAAATTCTTTAAATCTGAGGCTAGATATTATCCCTTTCTAAGTTTTGTACATGTACATTTTCTTGGATTTTTTTCTAGATATTTTAATAATACTCAGATGTATTACTTTTATTATTTTTCTATTTTCTAATTGAGTGGTTCCCAAAGTACGGTCCCTGGACCAGAAACATCACTATCACCTAAGACACGTGAGGAATGCAAACTCTTGAGGTCCACCCTAGACTTACTAAATTACAAACTCTAGGGGTGGAACCTACACTCTGCATTTTACCAGGTGTCCCAGGCGATTCAGATGCCTGCTTCAGTTTGAGAACTGCTTTTAAATCTTTGTGAAGGTTTTTTGTTGTTGTGTTTTGCTTTTTAATTTCCTTCTTCTTTGCTCCATATTTTTGTTGTTGAAATTGCTGCTCCATATTAACTTTTTTAAGATTCTAATTTATTCCCAACTTTTAAAACTTTTTTATTGAGGCAAGATCTGTATACAATAAAATGCACAGATTCCAAGTATAATTTGATGAGTTTGGCAATTGAATACTTCCATATAGCCACCACTCAAATTAAAATTTTGAACATCATGCCGCATTACAATCAGCCTCACCCTCTCTTGCCCCTATGCCATGACTTTTTATTCTATCAGCATAGATTATGATTGTCTATCCTTCTACTTCATATCAATCAGTTCTGGGGATGTAATGTATAGGATGGTGACAAAAAAAAAAAAAAGAAAGAAAAGAAAGAGAAAAAATACATTAAATGAGACAAAAAATGTCATTTTATATTGATAAACAGTTAACAATTAAAAAAATACAACAGTATTTAAACTTTATATGCCAAATAACACAACAACCCCATATAAATCAAAACAGGTTAACAGTTTTAGAAGAAATTGATTAAAAATCCAAGTATGAAAAACTTATTTATCTAGGACAAAGAAAGAATCAATTACTCCATTAATACCGTTGATTTAACAACAATAAAATGTGGAGGATGAGATACCCTTATACTTTAACAAAGAAGTATATCAAGGCCCAATATTTACTAACAAAAAGAATTCAGTTGTTCTCTTTGGGCTGTCTCACTATACATTTGGGTTCTGTTAATACCTAACTCATTTTAAGGTGGGCAGTTTATTTTCACTGACACCAGTCAAAGTTTTGGTGTTTAATTGCACTCTCCGTGTTATGAAGAATTTTATCGTTCCCGTTGCCTGGCAAGTTTACCATAAAGAAAAATATTCGTTCCTAAATAATTTGAAGCAATCTGCGGGTTTCTTTTTGCCAGAAGCACTGCACAGTAAACAATAAAATCCAAAGGGTAATACTTAATGGCGTGATATATCCTCGTTTGACACGCTCGTGTTGCTCATTGCTCCTTATATTAGAGAGAACTCTAGTCTCCAAAAGATTAGGGAGAGTGGTGGTAATTGGGTATCTGGGAAAAATGAATTGCCCTGGATAATCAGGAAGCAGAACTCTTGTAAGTGGAAAGGGACTGCAAGATTTCTGATACACAAAGTCTGTTTTTGATTAAGAGGGCATACCCAGTAACAATGTATGATAATCTCTCTTCTTCCTGCCTGGACCCGCTATTTTCCTCTAGGCCTTCCTGTGTTTTGGAAAGTAGAAACTCTTGCTACTGAAATGATTTGTTTTGGTTTCTGTCTCCTTGTGGTTTTATAGGCCTTTCGAGGCAGAGACTATCATTTATTCATAGTTCTCCACCTAATACATAGGATTCAGTGCCTGGTATATCGGAGGCATACCCTAAGTGTGTATTGTGCCGTACACCAGCCCTTCTCCTATGTCCTCCATCAAAAATGAAACAAAACAAGATAAACAGAGCTCTATATCATATTACAATAGCAAAGGGTAGTTGAAAAGAAGTTTACTAAAAGCCAAAGACATGCAAGTAATTTCCAATTGAAAGGTGGTGAGTAAATAAAGGCACGAAAGGGGTCAACGGCTTAGAGAGTTATAGATAGGTTTGAAAATAAAGGAATCATTAGCCAAAAAGGTCCTACAGCTGGAAAAATGTAAACGTGAATATGAAGAGTAGGAAACAGGTTCATGTCCATGGGCATGCGACTTGTATTGCCACACAGGGCTCCATGCTTGGTTTAATGCTTTGCTATCACTATCTTGAAATTCTTAATACATTTTGAATAAGAAACCTCACATTTTCACTTTTCACTGGGCTCTACCAATTACGTAGCTGGTCCTGGTAGAAAGGTTTCACAGCATGTGGAAGAAATGATTCCACTTTCCTTTATCTTCAGCTATTCTAAAGTAACATGGCCACACTTTTTTATTTTAAATATATCATATATATGTATGTGTGTGTATAGGTGTGCATACCTTCAAAGCAATATGTGGTCCTTCTATGAAATTGTTAAGAATTGAGAAACATATAGAAAGAACCCAAATTCCCAAAACTTCAACCCTTAGGAGCTGATATTAACATTTTTAATATACTCATCATGTCTACTTTCTATGCATCTTTCTCTAAGAAGTTAAAATAATTTACAAACACACACACGAATACTTTTCAATCCTTGTCCCTTGGGCTTACACCATAATTAAATACTTTTTATATCATTGTACGTAAAGGACTAAATGACAATCCAATCATACGTGTATATTATTATTTGACTTTTTCATTCACCATTTTTCATTGTTTTTTTGTTCTTCTTGTGATTTTTACACTCCAATTGTTAAGCTTGACTTTGGAAGCATCTGAGACTTAAAAAAACAACCAGAGAATACTGAAAATAGAACTTTCCCATGGAATTAAGGTACATTTTTCTTTTTCCCTAAATGCTAAATGTAATATTCATGAAGTGGCGAATAATCTACTTTTCACTTGATATTTGTAACATTATTTGATTGTTTTTATTTATTTATTTAGTTAGTTAGTTAGTTAGTTTTTTTGTGAGGAAGGTCAACCCTGAGCTAACATCCATGCTAATCCTCCTCTTTTTGCTGAGGAAGACCGGCTCTGAGCTAACATCTATTGCCAATCCTCCTCCTTTTTTTCCCCAAAGCCCCAGTAGATAGTTGTATGTCATAGTTGCACATCCTTCTAGTTGCTGTACGTGGGACGTGGCCTCAGCATGGCCGGAGAAACGGTGTGTCAGTGCGCGCCCGGGATCTGAACTGGGGCCGCCAGTAGCGGAGCACACACACTTAAATGCTAAGCCACTGGGCCTGCACTGATTGTTTTTAAAATGACATTGATGTCCGTATTACTCTAAGTGGCATTCTTAAACCAGGTCTCCATAGGTTCACGTAAGTCTCAAACCTACTTTTAACAGAATCATCTAGGAAATTGCTTTAGCAACTATTTTGTCATGTTTTTTTGGAGACCTGAATTTGTTTTCTTCCAAAGCTGTCAAGAGACAGTGGCAGGTTTATAAATAGAAGTAGTACGACCACTGCCTATTCACTGTGAAATATATTATGGGTACTACAGCTTTAACATATAGCCTTTGTAACATTTCGCACTGGCCATTACAGAATGAAGTTACTTTTTGTTTTAAGGAATGGAATGTCAATCAAAGTCCAACAAGTTTTTTGAGAAGTGTATTCCTTTGTTTTAAAATTTGGACCTTACACCTCATTTTTCATTCTTAGGAGATCAAATTAAAATTATTTCTGAGTATTAATATGAAATCAGAGCCCAAACGTACAGTAGGAAAATGGGAATAGTCCAATAAGAACTATTTGGAGACACTGACACACTAACCATTTTTCTTTGTAAATTAGGCAGATGATTTTCTGCAGTAATTGTAATTATGTTTTCAGTACCGTATTATTATACCAATACACATAACTTGTTTCAAAGGGCACTGAGTCTGTGTAGTTTTCTTTAAAATAATTTAGACACTCAATTGACAGAGTGTGTCTTGGCTGGATTTTGTAAAGAAATATTCTGCAGGGAGTATGCTAGTTGACTCTTATTTCCAATATCATCATTAAAACAACTTAAAGATTAGTTGGACTCTTGCTAAGTGTCAAGGATTACGTTACCTTCTTTGCATTCTTTGTTTTGTTCAATTCTCACAAACTTCCTGAGAGGTAGGTGTCATTTTTACCATAGTTTTAGAAGTGAAGAGCTCAGATTTAGAAACACAAAAGAGCTTGTTCAAGCTTACATAGCTATCAAGTTGTAAAGCTGGATTTTGGATTCTGCTGGTCATCTGAAATCCTAGTCCTTTTTCTTAATGACTATGATGCGGTTAGCTAAGCTTTACCAACTTTCCTCAAGGCTAATGTCTTATGTAACTGTGGTACATTATCAAAACCAAGGGATTAACACTGGAACAGTACTATTAACTAGACTACAGAACTTACTCGGAATTCACCCATTTTTACATGTATTCATGTGTGTGTGTATGAAATTTTATCACATGTGTAGATTTGTGTAAACACCACTTACACCCAAAGTTTTATTTCTGAGAAGAGTTATAGCTTGTACCTAGGAATCATTTCAGTTATGTGCACCCCAAGCATGGAAATAAATCAGAGATAACACTTGCAAGGCTGGAGTCAGCTTGAATAGGCTGAACAGATTTGATCTCAGGCATCGACAAAAAAGAGGATCTACAGAGATGAGTTGAACAAAGTCTTTGGGAAGGGATAGGAGGGTCTCAGGAAAATCGCAATCAGGAAATCAGTCTAAGGAGACAAAAGTAGGACTCAAAACTGGGCACAAATCCAAGGGGCAGGAGTTTGCAGAATGTGGTTGATGATAGTGCAACCACAAGAGTCTTAAGCTATTGTCAAAATGGAGGAGAAATTTTTTATGGCTTTTCCTTCTAGTTACTGTCCATAATGAATGTGAATGGGTAAGACTACCTTAAAAGAGTAGAGTTGTGTTGGGCAATTTTGATTTAAAATTTATTATACAGTTGATAGAAAATGTGTTCCAAAATCTGCTACAAGAAAAATGGCATCCTTCCTTTATTACAGAGTTTAATCTCCTATATATTCACATGAGCTACTTGATGAATGTACTGCACCTGGTCATGCCAAGGTGTTGCTGGGCCCTGATTCTATATGTTACCGAAAGTTAAGGAGGGTGAGTTGGAGAACGGTGGATTGGCAATGACCATAAACTCTCTGCAATGAAAGTATTGAGTCTGTATGCATTGCACGGCTGAACATTGGTCAAAACTATCCAGCCACTTTCAATGAAAAAACAAAACAAAAAACCAAAAGAACCCCCACAAACTTGTCAAACATTCTTTTGTGCTGTCTGCCTCTGGAATACTTTCCCTGAAACTTTTCCCTTTTAATACCTCATCTTATTTAGTCAAACATCAACACATTTATTTAAAGTCCAATCCCCAACTATAGTTTATGGTCCTAAAATGGAAGCTTCTCTAGAACATGTATCTGTGTTGGTCATTTTGTTCATTTTTGATTATTTGGGGCCTGCTGACTTGACACACAGTTGATGTTCAATAAATGTAGGCTAAACTGAACAGAATGACACGTATTGAATGCTAATAAATGTCAGAACTGTGCTAAATACTTCAGGAATTTATTCCTATCAACAGTGATTAAGAAGGCATTTTACTGAGCAGCTAAGCTCCATGGCAGCAGATCAACATGGTAAGACCACACAGCTAGTCAGTTAGAGAACTAGGATTTTATCTGAAGTTTCCATCACATTTACTTTTTTCCTCAATCATTGAAAGAGCCATTTTGAGATCTAATTGAATTGATTGTTTTTATTCAACGAAATCTAAAACATGGAGGATAGGATTACCTTTTAAAATACATAGGGCCGGCCCCATGGCTTAGTGGTTAAATGCATGGGCTCCACTACTGGTGGCCCGGATTCGGATCCCTGCGCACACCAACGCACCGCCTCTCCTGCCATGCTGAGGCTGAGTCCCACATACAGCAACTAGAAGGATGTGCAACTATGACATACAACTATCTACTGGGGCTTTGGGGAAAAAAAAGGAGGGGGATTGACAATAGATGTTAGCTCGGAGCTGGTCTTCCTCAGTAAAAAGAGGAGGATTAGCATGGATGTTAGCTCAGGGCTGATCTTCCTCACAAAAAATAAATAAATAAATAAAATACGTAGAATGAGTACTCTAAAGTAAGAAGTTATTTTAATAGAAAATTCCAAAGTACATGGATGCAAAAAAGAATTTGAAATTCAAGAACAATCAGGGATAATCTGCCAAGAGACATTTTAGGGAAGAAGAGCAAATATTTGATTCTGTGTGAGGCAGGATAACAGAAGAGAGTTGCTATATGTCAGAAAGATGCACAGAACTACTTAGAAAGTAAAAAGCTCCTTACTTCTCACATAGCAAAGAGGGATAAGCAGGGGACCATTGCAAAGACATCCTTTTACCTCTACAGAATGCTTTGGCTGATCTGTATTCCTCATTCCTCCCTCCTGTCTTCCCTTGAAATAATGTACCTGTAGTCCAGCTTATCATAGTTTGCTTTTACAGTCTCATCTGGAAAAACTCTGAGAGAAAAAAATGGATAAATCTACAGACAAGGATTTCAAGATAAAAACAACTAAAATTGCAAATGGGGTTGAGGGGGTAAGAGAATCAAGTTCAAAATCAGATCACAGATTGTGATAACCACTTCAGATAGTTCATCTCTAGGTCTTTGGGATTGTTTTGCCATTAATACATTTAAAAGGAAAAATACAAAATTTCAGCTATTAAAATTAGAATTTTGAAGGCTAAGTAGTAATTGAAAACTATGTCTTATATCATGCTGAGTAAAAAGTAAAAGAAGTCAGAGTACAAAATTGCAGCCATGCAAGGAATGTACCAGTGTTCAAGTCACGCATATGTATTGACACGATCTGGTAGAAAACATGTAAATGTAGAACACTTACATTTGTTAAACTGATGAGAAGATTATTGGAATGTCCTTTCATTATTATTTTCATTAATATCATAATTGGGGTTGTGCACAACTAGAAAGTTGCAGTTGCATCCTTTGCTCTCCCAGTGAGACAATTTGACCAACTTCTTTGGATTTAAAGTATACATTTTGTGAATAAATATGCATTTTCTTTTCCTTCAAATGATTCAGAGTTCTTTTTAATGTATACCACAAAATAAAACAAACATTTGGTGCATTCTCAAGATCTGATAGACATAGTTGATTAATTGGATTCATAGTCAACATAAGAGTTATTAAAATTTCCCGCATATGCTTAACCTGTTCCTATTGTGAAGGTTTTCCAGTTGTGCTGATTAGAGTTTTATGATAAAACCAGAAATCATGTTAAAAATGGTCTGCCTGATTTGCTACAGCCCTTAAGACAAAGCCAACTATTGTGGAATTTATTTGTGAAATATTTCCATTCCATCCCACTGCTACGTCAAGGATACCATAATTATATCAGACTGTTCCACCAATAAGAGTTTAGTTAAAAAAGAAGTCACAACCTAAATGAGAGAAGACCTCAGTTCTTCCATTATATGAAGATATTGAATAAGCAAGCATTTAATATCCACACTGAGCAATTTTAAAATCAGTAAAATGTATCTGCCCTTAGATAACTCCGGATTCTGGTAAGGACAAATGAGGCAATGGAAGTGAAATAGATTTGTAATTTTTAAAAGGTAATGAAGATATTATTGTTATGGTAACAGTAAGCCAATAGTGGTATGCAATAACTGAATAATTCAAGTTTGTTGTCCTCTGTCCTTTTGTTTTATTGAGATAATATTAGTTTATAACGATATATAAATTTCAGGTGTGCATCATTATGTTTTGACTTCTGTATAGACTACATTTTGTCACCACCATTGTCATCTGTCAGCATACAAATGCACTCGTTTACCTCTTTCACCCTCCCCCCCCCACCGTTCCCCTCTAGTAACCACCAATCTAATCTCTGTATCCATGTGTTTATCTCCCAATGAGTGAAACCATATGGTATTTGTCTTTCTCTGTCTGACTTATTTTGCTTAGCATAACACCCCCAACGTCCATCCATGTTGTCACAAATGGCAAGATTTCATTTTTTTTAATAGCTGAGTAGTATTCCATTCTCTCTATATATACCACATCTTCTTTATGCATTCATCCACCAATGGGCACTTAGGTTGTTTCCAAGTCTTGACTGTTGTGAATAACGCTTCAATGAACATAGGATGCATATATCTTTTCGAATTAGTGTTTTTGTGTTCTTTGAATAAATAGCCAGAAGTGAAATAGCTGGATCATATGGTAGTTTTATTTTTTCATTTTTTTTGCTGAGGAAGATTGGCCCTGGGCTAACATCTGTGCCCATCTTCCTCCACTTTATATGGGACGCCATCACAGCATGCCTTGACATGTGGTGCATAGGTGCATGCCTGGGATCCGAACCTGCAAACCACAGGCCACCAAAGTGGAGACTGTGCACTTAACAACTACACCACTGGGCCAGCCCCTGGTAGATGTATTTTTAATTTTTTGAGGAATCTCTACTGTCTTATAATTTTATTTATTTATTTATGTTTTCCCCCAAAGCCCCAGTAGATAGTTGTATGTCATAGCTGCACATCCTTCTAGTTGCTGTATGTGGGACGCAGCCTCAGCGTGGCTGGAGAAGTGGTGCGTCGGTGCACGCCCGGGGTCCGAACCCCGGCCGCCAGCAGCGGAGCGCGCGCACTTAACTGCCAAGCCACAGGCCGGCCCTCTACTGTTTTAATAGTAGCTGCACCAATTTACAATCCCAGCAGCAGTGTATGAGGGTTCTCTTTTCTCCACATCCTCTCCAACACTTGTTATTTCTTGTCTCTTTAATAATAGCTATTCTGATGGGTGTCAGGTGATATCTCATTGTGGTTTGATTTGCATTTCCTTAATAATTGGTGATGTTGAATATCTTCTCATGTGCCTGTTGGCAATCTGTATACCTTCTTTGGAAAATTTCTATTCAGATCATCGTCCCATTTTTTAATCAGGTTTTTTATTGGCTTTTTTTCATTTTCTGAATAAATTCTTTAACTAGGTAGTGAATCTATCTCCTCATGATTCATTTATTGCCCCTTTCCTGTCCACCTTCTAAAACAGTTCCTTTTTTGTTGGTTAATTAATATTTGAAAAGTATTCCAGAATCCTTAGAAGAAACATCAGATGTACTTAATTGTTATATTTAATATACATCATGTGCCTCATACTCTCACAATACAGGATAAAATATTATAAATGTTGTATACATATATTTGCAATTTATTTAAAAGTTGGTAGTGAATAAATAACAAAAAATAGATAGTGATTTAGAATTTCATAGCAGTGGTATTTGAAATGATCTGCAGCACTGCCAAGAATTACTTGCCACATTTTTCAACGTTTAAAATATATCAGTATTTGTGTTACGTGCATTTGAAAAAATAATGAACAAGATAGGACCTCTGACTTCCAGAGGCTTACATCCTAATGAAAGGTCAATTGGAGGTTTAGAGAAGAAGGGAAGTAAAATTTTGACTTAATAATGACCATATTTGGAAACATTCAATTCATATAGACACAATAAATATCTCAGATATTCATTGTATTTTGGTTGTTTGTTGCAAAGATATTCTATAAAAATTGGTTCCATTAGGTCAATTTTAAAAATGTAAGAAAAAATGCAGTCTTCATGAGAACTGTTAACGAAATATATAGAGACAGGTCGTCTGATCTTTCAGCTCTGTCTCACTGATAATATTGATTTAGCTAACTTGTGCTTTGCCGATATCATTTTGACATTTGCATGCAGAAGACACAGGCATTGTTATAGACTTACCATTATACTTGAAAGGTGATATTTATCCATTATTTAATAACTATCTGTAGTATGTTTTCCCCCGAAGTATGTACGAAATAGGCCACAGCATGTTTTATTATGATTTATAAAGTAGAACAAAAGTAAAGTAATAGATTGGAAGTAGATCAAGTAAGCTGGAATTCCAGATGGGAACATGTCAAAGTAAAAGTCAGGTAATATTCATAAAACCCTCCTGCCAGGCACCGTTGTTTATTTTATCTCATAGAAACCGTATAAGAATTTTTGAGATGAATATTTCTATTCTCTTTTAGAATATGGAGCCTGGGGATGAAAAATTTTAAGCATTTTGTCCCCAGAAAGGGAATAAAATCTTGGCTCAGGTTTTCCAAGGTAAATATTCTTTCCATTATAACATGTTTTGACTTATTGTAAAGGGAATGAGGTATTAATAAAATCATCTGGAAAACTCTAACAGAGCATTTCTTTTTTTTTTTTTTTATAATTTTATTTATTTATTTTTTCCCCCAAAGCCCCAGTAGATAGTTGTATGTCATAGTTGCATATCCTTCTAGTTGCTTAACAGAGCATTTCTAATTAAAATACCCAAGTATATGAGATGCATTTTTAAATAATGAAATGATCTCACTTTAATAATGATCAAGCATACCATTGTTTTTCTATAGAACTCTAAGAAACAACTCATCTTGAGCAAGGGAAAGAGAGGAAGGCAGGAAGAGAGGAAGAGAGGAAGGGAGGAAGGGAGGAAAGAAGGAAGAGAATAGGGAGGGAAGGAAGGAGCGAAGGAGGAAGACTTCCCCTACTAGCACATCACAGTAAAGAATTCTTATATAAGTGTAGAAAATGCCCAATTTGGCAGATTTCACAGTTTTATAAATAAATAGAAGTACCATTATTCAGAACATGTGAGAGGGAAAATATTTTATAAAAATCTTTTGGTCAAAAAAAGCTTTAAAGTAGGCCTAGAAGCAAATATAAAACAGAAACTTATACTTACCAGAAACTATTAATAATCCTGAACTATTAATAAGAGTCTTGAAAAAAAAAGTGACCAATCTTGATGCAAATCACATGGAATTTGAAGGTATGTAAATGAGAGAAAATAATCAGCAGAACAGAAGAAGAGAAACCCAGGGAAAACCAAACCCATTCTCCCCAGGCGCCACTGCATTCAATGCCAGGCATACCAGGGTAAGGTCTTATTTTACCATGACTTTGTATGGGGAGATTGAGATTTTGACCTGATTTGGCTGAGAACTAATTTAGAAATCACAGAGAGATTTTCAAATTTTCCAGTTACCAATGGGAGGAGGATTTTGGACTCTGGTTTTCACGCCAGAGATTTTCAAACATTCTCCTCACTTGAAAAACCTTGTGATTTTATCCTAAAAGTCAACTGTTCTAACAGGCAATAAGCACAGGTCCCCATGGTGTATCTGGAGCAGCTAACAATCCCGATAAAGTAGATCTGCCATTTTCTAGTTCTGTTAAATTTAGGGAGTATTTACCCACTGTAGGCCTCAGGTCTGTAATTCTGAAACGTTGATGTTAACACCTACCTCTTAGCATTGTCTGTTTATTCATTTAATCATTCAATCATTCATCCAGTATTATTCAGGACCTATTGTGTTCTAGCCACTGTGAGTACAATGATAAAAAAAAAAAAAAAGGTATTTGCTCACATGGAGCTTTAATCCAGCGAGGGGGAAAGACTTATGGATACATACTAAAATATTAGGTAGTAAGAGTACTGTAAAACAAATAAGAGAGAGAGACAGGGAATCACAAGTAACGATTCACACAATTCATATAGGGAGGTTGGAGAGCTCACTGAGCAAGTGACATTGAGAATCAGGATGTGATCAAAGAACAGCAGGAAAACCAGTACGGCTGAATTGCAATGAAGAAAGAGGGAAATTATAGAAAAATATTTTCTAAGGGAAGCCAGGGGCAAGATCATTCAGGAGTCATGATAAAGAGTCACTGAAGATTGAGAGGAGGCTACAATATTAATCAAATATGCATTCTTATTTCTGTGACTGTTTATTTTAAATAGCCAGTATTAATTCATCTTGCATTTAACCAATGCGTTTCTTTCTTTCTTTCTTTTTTTTTTTTGGTGAGGAAGATTAGCCCTGAGCTAACACCTTTTGCTCATGCTCTTCTTTTTGCTTGAGGAAGACTGGCCTTGAGATAACATCTGTGGCAGGCTTCCTCTATTTTGTATGTGGGTCACTGCCACAGCATGGCTTGATGAGTGGTGTAGGTCTGTGCCTGGGATCTGAACCTGCGAACCCCGGGCCGACAAAGTGGAGTGCACTGAACTTCACCACTGTGTCACTGGGCCAGCCTCTAACCAATGCTTTTTGAGTGTACACATTTTCCTTGCACTTGATACTGGGGTAAAAAAAGATCTGAAATCACAAGAAGGCAGTACTCTTAATAGATATAAACATTAAACACTGCAATAAACAAGCAAAAACATAAGCACTTTAATCCATTAATCTCATCTCCTAAAGACTCAAAAATGGCAAAGAACATTACTTAAAAGCAAAGAATTAAAACAAGGGTTTACCAGGGTCATTTTGAGATATCATTAGTTATATTCCATTATTGCTTTTAATTATCAATTGGCATGTTTCTTCATATGTTCTGGCAAAGCATACTGTGTACATCATCTAAGATCCAGGAGAAATTTTCTCTGACATATATCCTACCTGTATCCATTTTCTTTACCTTATCGCATGTCTTGAAAGCTTGATGTATCAGGGAGAAACATGAATGGAGTTGGATATGAATGTTCATGTGACTTGAATAACTGAGCTAGAATGTGTTTCTCCTCGCCAGCACTGGATAACTTCACTGTCACAGTTATGAGTTCAATCCTTGCTAACAAACTGTGAAATGAACACTAGCAACCTGAAGTGTAAGAAAGAGGAACTATCAAAACACATTATAGATATGACACTCCACGCCGAATGAGAGATTCTGTAAAGATTTGAGGATGTTTGATCTAGAATAGAGAAGACCGGAGAGTAACCCTTCCACACAGAAGAGATTCCATGAAAAAAAAAAAAAAATCCAGAATGAGATGGGCTTTCCATGAGTAATGAGTTCATCATTACTGGATATATTAAAGTAAAAGAGTGATAGTCACATGAAGGGAAACTACAAAAGACCATAGTTCATAGAAGGGACTAACAGATTATTAAATTCTTAATCTTCAATTTGCTTCTCTTATTCTGTGAAAACTCTATGTCATATACATAGGAAAGAATATCAAGATTATTTTATCCCCATTTTCCCTAGGAAATTTCTTCAAAGAAATTCATGTGACAGAATACAGACATTTATAGTTTCTGAGATAGATAGATAGATAGATAGATAGATAGATAGATAGATAGATAGATAGATATAAAGATAAAGACAGATAGATATATAGTATGGATATCCATATATAGACTTCTTTTCCATGGTCTTTGTCTCTGGGTCTATTTAGTACTTACTATTTAGTCATTTGGTAGCAGGATTTTATTAGCATACAATGAAAATAATTTCCCTTATTTCATTATGCAAGATGTATTTATTGTTTCAAAAAGCAATTTCTTTAAGCATTTAAAAATCATATTTTCCCACAGTTGTCGTCATAATGTGTATAATTTTTCTCTCACTTTCTTTTTATTTTTATTTGCATTTTCTATGTTAAACCAGTACTTAATAAACATTATTCAAAGCATTGCATAATATTCCAAATATTTCCTACTATTCCATAATTTACTTAACCAATATCCTATTTTGTGATTTTTTCATCATTATAAGCAAAATGTAAAATATTTGGGCATAAAATGTTTTCCTCCACGTTTTGGATGGACCCTTAAAGATAATTTTCCAGAAATGGAGCTATTGGCTTACGTAACATAAATATTTTAAAAGATTTTTAATCTATGAAAATTAACTTTCAAATGACTAATAATCCTTTTAGACTATTTTAGACTTATTTTAATGAATTGTAATGCAAATTTTTTGAAGACTGCAATTAGTATTTCTGTCAGTCTATACATGATGCATTTAGCTGAGTTGTAATATTCAAACACTGAGGAAATTTCTTGGAATGTTATGTGGTGTTAATTCTCATCATCACTCACACTTAGAGAGGGCTTATTGTGGGACTGTCTCTTTATCTGTTTTATCTTGCTCAGTTTTCAGAACAATCCTTAGAGAGGTCTTATTATTTTCTCTATTTTGCAGATGAGGAAACTTTAGTTGAGAGAGATTACATTCCTTGTCACACAGATAGGAAATGGTAGAGAATGGAATCTATGCTGCCAGACTCCAGAGCTGATCATTTTAAAAAATGAACTGTTTTGTTTATTTATGCATTTCAATGAGTTTTTAAAGTTGGAGTCTGTCTTTTATGGTATGTTTGTTCCCGGTACAGTGGCCCGTGTGCAGTGGTATACTGAAAAACTGGCTTCCCAACAACAACAACAAGTACCGAACTATAAAGTTTGCTGGTTTTTGTTTTGTAGATAATTCCACTATGGCTAATTCCAAGTTAACTACATGAAGTTAAGGAACGTGGAGAGATGCAGGTAATCAGCTCTCGGAAGCTGATATAGCCAGCTCCAGCTCTCCACTGGCTATGCCATTTATCAGTTATTGTCTTTCAGCCCCCTCTAAAGGATACTGGAACTGGACCCTGTAAACAGTTCTCCTTTACCGGTTGGCTCTGTGAGGCTTTATGGAAAGAGGGCACTGGAGAGATATTGGAAGACCAGAGCAGGAAGACCAGGTTTCCTCTGTGGTTCCAATATGCTTTCTTTCAGCAAGGGAGCCAATAGATTGATAAGAAAAAAGTAAGCAGCCATGAAAGTAAGTTTCTCAGCCACTTGGTGAGTGGTTCCTATTAACCAGCGCTGGCCCATGCCCTCTGGAACATTTCACTGTCACTGGCAGTCTGTGTATTTCTGTGGCAGTCACACTGTCTTCAACAAGAATTCTATCTCTGTCTTAAATGGTGGTGGGAGAGCTATCTTCTAAATTCTTAGTTCTTTCTTTGTTCACTTTCCCTCAGCCTAGACATATTTGCTGCTTTCTGCATTTGTTATTTCTGGACTACTTAAAGCCTTCTTTAACTTGTTTTAGTAGTTAACCACCTACTTAATTCATCACACTGTCACACCATTTGAATTACTGATGTGGTTTATACTTCCTTTCTAAACAGTGATTGGTACATGTACTTAATAAATAAACAAACAGACAAATGAAAAATAGGATGCAAATCTCTTCCCTTTGACCAAAAATTTCCCAGCAGCATATGCAAGGCATAAATGAAGCCACTCTTGATACTCTTCATCATCGTCCAAGGGATGAATGGTGAGTGTAACCTGAAATTAAAATAAATAACAATAATTATCATAACCTCTAGTAATTGTTTATTATATGTGAGGAACATGCCAAGTTCCACTATGAAATAAATCATCCTCACATGTCTCTGTTGAAGTAAGTAGTCATCTTAAAGGTAAAGAAACTAAGGCCAAGGGACATGCAGCTATAAAGAAACAGAGCCAGAACTCTAGGCCAGCTCTAAAGCTTGTTCCCTTCACAAATGTATTCTACTGTTATAAAAATGTCATCTTTCACTGTAATTTTTAAGATATTAATTTTGAGGAAATATCTGCTAGAAAAAGAAGACAATCGTATGATGAATTCCATTCCATTATGATGTGTTCCAAAATTATTTTATTCTCTTATTTTAGAAGTTAAAGAATCTTCTGGAATTAAAAATAAATGCAGATAGTTTCCCAGTCACTCGTTCCACTTGAAGAAATGACTTGGAAGCTAGAAAATTTGCTTCATTTGGTGAATAGCTGGAATTTTCCCAGCTAATGCTGAGAATAAAAGAGCTGCCAAACTCATTAATTACCCTTAATATTCAGTTCTCAAGTATAATGAATTCCATTTTCACACATATCTGAGAAAATTACATTGGAAAGTTAATATATTGCCTTTTGCTGGGTTTCAGTGAAGACCTCAGTGTGAGAGCAGAATTCAGTCTGAACTCAGTGGCAGATTCACCTTTCTCCTCCCAGCATCCAGATCAGATGTCAGTCATACTCATCCCCACTGCGCCAGCGTTCTAAATGCCATAACTCAAAGACGTGACTCCAATGACACAAGATATTTACAGCATGATCCTGCTTTAGACCATGGCAGTACCAGCAGTGTTCATAAAATATGTCATCCATTTCATCACATTTTCCATCCTCCTTGCACGTAAGTGGGGACGTGTGACTACTTACAGCAACTGGACTGAGGAGAGAAGTGAAGTGTATAATTTTCAGGGTGCAGCATTGAAGAGTAGTCAGTCTTCTTCCTTGCTGTGGGATCCAAGAATGTGCTGACGGTGCAGCTAGAATGGGGTTTCTCAACCTTGACACTATGGACGTTTTGAACCAGGTGATTCTGAACGTGGAGGGCAAGATTCTATCCTTTGCATTGTAGGATGTTTAGCAGTATCCCTAACCCATTTGCTTCCAGTATCATTGTCTTCAGTTCTGACAATGTAAAATATATTCCGACATTGTCAGATATGCTCTGGAGAGAATATTGCCCCCATTTGAGATCTACCAAGATACCAGATGTGGAGTTTCCATCAACCTGAGAAACTAAGTGAAGCTGAGCACCTTGCTCATCTGTACTGTGTAACATACATGAAATAAAACACACACACATACACAAATAAATTTATAAAAGAAAAAAATACAAAAAAAATAAAACTTTTATGTTAAGCCAATAAGATTTAGAGGTCATTACCGCTGTATGATTAATACATACTCTATATGCGCTTTTCCCAGGCAAACACAAGTACGTCTATGGCTTCAATTAGTCTATGATGATTGGCATCTTATATTTTATGTCAGTTTCTTCTCTAACAACCTTGAACTTTCTCCATCTGACATCCTGACATAAACTATTCGTGATAACAAAGGCATCACAAACCTATATATTTTCCCCATCCAATTCTTCTCTTGTGATGTAAGCAAATTTGCAAAAGTAGGAGTCATTCTTGTCATCTCCCTTTGCCTCGTTTAGCAATGATTCCCACAGATTTTATTTCATATAAATTTCAAACACCCAGCCTCTTCTGTATATCTCCTATCATTGTAATATAAGCTATCATTAACCTGGCCTGGATCTGTACAGTAGCATTGTAACCCCCAGAATTAATTCCTGAATCATGTAATCTGTTTTCCACAAAGAAGATAGAACAATCTTTTTAAACTGCAAATATGTCCACACCATTCCCCATGAATATAACGCTTTAAAGATTCTTCATTTTTCTCAGGCTAAAGACCAAAATTCTTAATATGACCTATTATCTGCACATTGCTTACCCTCTGTAGTTTTATTTCTCATCTTTTTTCCTCTAGATCTCTAACATGTTTATGTCTCAAAGCTTGGCATGTATTTTACATCCTTGTGCAGGCCATTTCCATTGCCTGGAATACTCTCACACCAACAAGCTTCACTTGGCCAACCCTACACATCCTTCAGATCTCAGCCCAAAGGTGCCTCTTCAGGAGAGTCTTCTCTGAAACTCTCGACCCATCAGACTATCACATGACCTCTCTCAATACTGGGTCATTTTCTATTTTCCTTGAAAGTAATCACCCCACTGAGATTATTTATTAACATCTGTTTTATCACTAGACTGTAAACTCTGTGAGGGTACAAACTCATCTCACTAGACATTTCATTGACTTTCCAATACATGGTGTAGTGCCTAGATTAAAATAGACTCCAGATAAGGAAAGGAGGAAGGAAGGAAGTAAGTTAGTTAATTAAGACTACAAGCAACATTTAAGGCTCTGTAAGGTAAAGAAAACAGATTTCAACGTATGTTGTCTTCCTCTTTCATCTACAGGAGAGAGAGAAATTTTAACCAGTAAAAGAACACTGGTAAAACATATAGTATGTTTAGGGGCCTGCCTGGTGGTGTAGTGGTTAAGTTCACATGCTCTGCTTCGGTGGCCCAGGGTTCATGGGTTCGGATCCCAGGCACGAACTTACCTACGCACTGCTCCTCAAGCCATGCTGTGGCAGTGTCGCACATACAAAATAGAGGAAGACTGGCATGGATGTTAGCTCAGGGACAATCTTCCTCAAGCAAAAAGAGGAAGATTGGCAACAGATGTTAGCTCAGGCCCCATCTTCCTCACCAAAAAAGAAAAAATATATATATATATGTAGTATGTTTAGTTGATGTTTGCTACTAAGGTAAATGTCACAGAATTATTGAAAAAAAGTTAAAGAAAATTTTGAGGAATATTATGCTAATAGATAATAAAATATAATTATGAGTTAATATTTTATATAATTCAAAACACTTCCACTTTTAACAACTCACAATTATCTTGAGTTTTCAGTGTTGTTCCTGGGTTTGTGTGTATGTGTGTGTGTGTGTGTGCACATGTGTGTTGTGTTGTGTACATCACCATTGGTATAAGCAATACATCCATGCTGAGTAACTATGCATATCTAACACTAGCAGGGTACTTAACACCAAATTAATTTCCTGTCAAAAGCACTGCCTCTGTGTTTCAATTACTAAAATTCTAAATTTAGTGGAAAATATAAGTATCCTTTCTTATTATCACTGCATTAGTATTTCTAGGGCAAACAAGAATAACTACTAAAATGGTTATTAGGGAAATAGTATTTCAGTGTGAATTTATGCTTACCAAATATAAGTGTCTTATTCAGATATCATTTATGTGATTGGCTCTATTTTGAGGACGAGCATTTCAAGATATGAATTTTCCCTTCAAACACAAATATGCAGCAATGGCTTCCACTTAGAATCAGTCCTTTTGTCTTCACCTAGACTATGCATTTCCTAGGATTTAATATTCAGGTGTTAAGAAATATGCTGTCTTCATAAGGATGTTTATATCAAATATGTATGAATGAACATGTTTTTGGTTAACCCTATTGGTCTCACAGGGCTTTCCAAGATCCTTTGCTACCCATCCTTCTGCACACTAAAGATATGTCCTTCACCTAACCATCCAGCCCAATAAGCTAAGGTCTCAAATGCTCCCTTTTTAACAATGCCCTCTGTTTTCAGCCCAACCATAATTTATGTATTGATTTCAAGAAAGACTTGCACCAGGACTGATTACAAGGGTACTTATAAGTACATTTTTCTCTGTGCTCTGCAACTAGTAATTTTGATCTTTTTATTAAGGATTAAAGAATTTCCAAATGATTTTGAAATGTGAGGCTATCCATATATGTAAATACAGGCATTTGGGATGCTTACATTGTTCAGAAGTTCCTTTTCATTAAGGAGAATATTGCCTTCTGACTCTCTATTATCACTGCAGAAAGCACAATGATATCTTGGGAGCTGATGTACTTTTCATTCTGTTTCTATCTTGCATTTTAAAAAATGCTTTCCCTCTGCTTCAACTGATTTAGCTACTACCGTATCTTGTTGGAGTGGATAGCAACTTTGAGTGCCTCTTGCTGAACACATATACCTGGCGTTGAAAGAGTATTGATTTCCACACAATTCCATTAAATCAGTATGCAAGTTAATCATGAACTTGGATGTCTCCTGGTGAATAGGCACTATTCTTTCTTATTAAAAAAGACTATCAGCCCTGCTCTGAATGCACAAAAAACAAAAACATCTTACATCCATATGTTATTTGAAACTAAACACACACACACCAAATACATATAATTTTTCACCAAATTAATTTCTACTCATCATTTATGTTTCAGCTCTTGTCTTTTTTTTTTTTTTGTGAGGTAGATCAGCCCTGAGCTAACATTCGATGCCAATCCTCCACTTTTCTGCTGAGGAAGACTGGCCCTGGGCTAACGTCCGTGCCCATCTTCCTCTACTTTATATGAGACACCGCCACAGCATGGCTTGACAAGCGGTGCGTGCGTGCACGCTTGTGAATTCCCGGCCGCTGCAGTGGAGTGCGTGCACCTAACCGCTGCGCAACCGGCTGGCCCCTCGTGTCACTTTTCAAGAAGCCTTCCCAGCTGCCAAAATGCAAGTGTAAGGTTTTGGTTTGCTTTTTGTTGGCTTTGTGCACTTATAGAGTCACTGTCCTCTCATTCCTAGCTCTTATCCCAGTTTGTCTTTATACTTTTATTCATGTAACTATGTCATTAATGTCTCTCTGCCTCATTAGATTCTTCCATGTGAGAAGATACTATTTCTGATTTTTCTCCCCATTGTATTCCCAAAGCCAGGAAGAGGGCTAGGCATGTAGTAAGATTAATAGGTTGATGAATAAAGGAAGCATATGGTTTTCAGCAGAAGGTGATTCATCTTCTCAATGCTCCTTGAATTGGCACAAGTAGGTACCAGTTTAAGGTCTGTTTTAATTTCCTATTTAATAAGAACCATATAGATGATTCTAGCCATGGCTAACGGTAACATACTGTTAATCCAATGCGAATGCATACAGTTGTGGTTTGTAAGCAGCTCTTAAGTGGAAAGCTTATTTGAAGGGGGAAATGTAAAAGATAAAAAGGGGGAATTATCACTGTTTGATTAGAGCAAGAGCACCTCTTGATTTTCAGGGTCATCTGGTTGTTCATTTTAATCCATATTCTTTCCCTTGCACCCTGCCATACCTATGCTTAAATTTTTTTGGTGTTTTTCAGTGGCTTTCCAGGGGAATCCTCTAATTTGAGACTTAATAGTCTTTGTAAACTGACTCTGCTTACCTTCTGATCTCATTTTCTTACATGTCTCTTTTAGCACTGATATACAAACTTTTAAGTCATTGACATCCTCAATCTGGGCCTGAGTTTCTACTCTAAAAATGAAGGATATGGATGACCTCAAACATCTCTTCTGGGACTGATATTCTGTGATAGAGTCTTATGCAATATAGTAGATAGAAAGCCATATATGAGTTTTACTACGAGGCCAACTGCATTACAAATTTATAGCAGCTGATATTTATTCATCAAATCTTTATTGAAAACCTACAATGCATTAGGCACTGTGCTAGGTGTGACTGGCTACAAGCAAAGGAAGAAAGACAGGTAAAGAAATGAGAGTAAACGAGGATTAAATAATTTCATACCTGTCAAAGCATTTATGGTGGTACTGGGATGTAAACCTGTGACTGAGACTTTAGGGGTTTTGTTCAACTCTGAAGCCTCCTGTAATGTTCAATTCAAGTCTCATTTTCTCCAAGAAATCTACTCAACTGTGTTGTCTCATTACCAACAAGTTTGTTTGTCCGCATAGACAGCAACAGAGATTGACGTTCATTACGTCTTGTATTGTTTTCTGCGAGTTCCGAATTTAAGTACCGCCTTCTTTATCACACTAAAAGTATTTCAATATGATAAGAAATATGAATGGCTGAGAAATATGATGCTTATCTTAGAGTCAGTATAGTAGGGGGTGAGAGGAGAAACATAAAAAGAAACAAACAAAAAAAACCCATAAAGATTTAGGTGGGATGCTGATTTAGTACCAGTTCACCATCATGAAAATACTTGATTTCATATGTGAGTTTCATATAATACATTTGAAAAGCGGTCACATGCATAATTAAATCCACTTTTTAGGGTTGTTGTGAGAGATTAAAGTAAGATGAGAAGGTGGAGTATGTGATACAAGTTAGACTCCTCAGATATGAGGATATCTAAGAACCAAAGTAACTAAATTCCAAAGCATTAAATTCAAAAGGGTGCCAGCCCTCCCGTTAGCATCCAGATTTGTACCAAGATACAAGATATGTTAGGGAGGCATTGTTTGGAATAGAAACATTTTAAAAGGAGGTTGCTGACATTTGGGAGGATAGAGACAGAAGAGTGAGAGAGCAGAAGGGAGAAACAGAGTGTGTGAAAAGTGAGAGAGATCAATGCTATTCACCCTTGAGATCTGGTGATCCCCAGAGGGGCAAAAGAGCTTCCCATTGTGTTTTGGGAATAAGAGGATTTGTTTTGTTACTAAGGCAATAGCAGAGGGCGGCAGAGAGATGGTGGCGTCCACGGCTCATCTTTGGGACTGTCTGTGGGCAGCATATAAGATGACAAATCCTGTGGGCTGGGAGAAAGCCCCTAAAGTTATCTAAGAACAGAGATTGACCACCCCCAGGGACAGTATTAAGAATGTCCATGTGGGAGGAAGCATCAGAATGCCATTCTGTTATGGGGGGAGTGTGGGGAGTAATGGTAGAGCCTTGAAGTTATATCTGCAGAGAAATCTGAAAAATGAAAGCCACTGAATTAATTTTTTCTCTATTCCATCAAATATTTCTACAGATAATATTTAGAGGTCTCACATAATTTTCACACAAACACTAATGGACACCAATATTCACATACCCATTATCTTCAATTCTGCCAATTTTATGTGGGTGTAATTTTCCTAAAATTGCCTTTATTTTATTCAATCCTGAACCCTAACCTTTAAAGAGAAAAGAGCACACCATTACTTTGAGGCCATGGGACGTAAAATTCTGGAGGACATCTTTCAAGATTCTAGGTTCATTAACTTCTGGAGAAAATTTGACTTGTTTTCAGTGAAGGGTTCCCCATCCTGCACTCACAGAAACGAAGTACATGTGCCCTTGAACTGAAATATCTGACCCCAGGAATTTAGCCAGGCACCACTTATCAGGAATTTGTTCATTCATTTATGTATTTATTCAACCACATGCTAGGCATATAAAAGAAAACAGAAGGACTAAACCAAAAGTTGACCCAATTTTAAAATTCCTCCTACTATCTTCATATGATGATTTTTTATCCCTAACAAAATCCTTCTTTACGAAGCAAGTCAGTTAATTAGCTTACTAACCTCTACTTTGAAAGTAAAATTATCTAATTACGCCAGCAATCAACGCACAAATAAATCTGCCGGCAAAACAGAGGTTAGAAAATGACACTGTTGGTGTTTTCTGTGTAGAATTAGACCAGTTATTGACCTTTCCAACTGACCGTTTTTAAAATTCAGTATTCTGATAAATTTCTTTATATAAAATAGATTTATCTGCCTATGTACTATATTTTCTAATGTATAAATGGATTTGGTATGAGCTCAATTAAACTATCTGCAATGCCAATCTTGTTAACCTACTTCAATAATATGTATTTCATTTTTTGAGATATGTATGTACAATATACATGTATAATATATGTGTATTTGGGTATTTTAACAGAGATTTTTTTCTTAGCACAGAAGAATTTAAAGTAAGCCCATGCACTCTCAGAAAGAACATTAACTGCAAAGTTTTTAGAAAATTGTAGAAAGATTACTCCTTATAAGCATAGAAGGAGTTAATTTCCTATGAATATACTTTTCTTCAAGTTAATGGGGGCTACATGAATGCATCGATAATATAATTTGACTTTTAATCTTTCCTCAAGTGTAAGACTATATTTGTACATTACAATTATAATAAGAGCATTAAATTTGACAAAGAGAGAAGACCTATTAGATTCTCTACCTTGTTATTTGAACAATGAAAAATGACTTCTGTTTTTCTTCTTCCCCCTTAGGGGCTTTCTCAAGTAAACTCTTTTATTCAAAACTTACAAACACTGGGAAAAGTGCTCTTGGGAAAATATTCTGAAGCCCAGAGGATCCTTCAGGCATTGTTTTTATTCTTTCTTAAAACCCGATCTGATTCAGACTCTCACCCTCCAGACTACTTTTATGTTTTACCTCCTGCCACCGATTTTACAAGGGTTTATCTCTGAACAGGATCAATGTTCTAAAGAGAGGCTCGATCTCTGTTAAAATCATAACTATCAACGGTGTGACTGCTTACCAGGGGCTATGCTCTGTGATTTGCATAAAACAGTCCATCCCTTAGACCAACACCACATCTGTTTGTGGACAGATGAAGAAACTGGGGTTCAGTGACCTAAAATAGATCACGCAAGAAAAACAAAACAAAGATCAAAGAAACGGAATAGCCAAAATTCTAACCAAAATTATTAAACTTCAAAGACCTTCAGAATTCTACCATGTTGTGTCTCCTGGAAGCTACAAATGAGGTTTTGATGCAGAGGTATCTGAATATAGGAACAAACATCTAAAGACCTGGAGTCATGGTTTCACTGTAGAAGCTATAAACCGTAATTCACCCTGTGTTCTCTTCTGCATCTGTAATTCAAGCATGAGGGGCCTGGTATGTCTTTGTGTTTGCATTTCTTAGCTGAGTTCATGCTAACCCTACCGTCAAAACTACAAATTCAGGGCCGGCCCAGTGGTGTAGTGGTTAAGTTAGCCCGCTCCACTTCGGTGGCCCGGGGTTCGCAGGTTTGGATCCTGGGCGCGGACCTATGCACCGCTTATCAAGCCATGCTGTGACAGGCATCCCACATATAAAGTAGAGGAAGATGGGCTCAGGACTAATCTTCCTCACGCACACACACACAAAAACTGCAAATTCATCTAGAAAGAAGCTTCCAAATATTGAGGCTTGCATTTAGATTGAAAGACCACCCTCTCAAAAAATGAACTGCCCTTTTTAAGATCATAATTAGGATTAATGCACTCAAACAGACACATGTGTAAAAATTCTATGTACTAAGTGTGCACAGCTTATGTGATAATTTGATATAATAATGAATCTCTCCTCTTTTTCTGCCAAGTCTCCACATATTGTTTACCTTCCTACTTTTATATCTTCAGCTAGTCACACGTGTGTTCTTACTCAGATTGCTCTAGCCACGTTGGTCTTCTATCTTCCTGAATATGGTATCTTTTCTGCCATTAGCACTTGCTATTTTCTTTGCTTAGAAAACACTTCTCCCAGCTCTACAAATGGCTGGCTCCTTCTCAGCATAAACACCATCTCCTCAGAGAGGCTTTCCCTGATGTCTTAGGTCAGGTTTCTCAGAAGCCGACTCCAAGGGTGACCAACCGTCTTGGTTTGCCCATGACTGTCTCGCTGTTATACCGCGAGTCCTCTTGCTGATAACATTCCAGTCTCAGGTAACCCCACAGCCCTGGGCAAAGTGGGACAGTGAGTCACCATGGATTTATAAGGGAAGTGCTCCCAAGAGATTTCTGGGAACAGCGTGGGGGAAGCAAGGAGGAAGGAGACGATGCCAAGCAATGCAAAGTCCAACGGAGGTAGCTTAAACCGGATCCCACAAGAGAACCTGGAGTGTTAAGTTAGGTTCCGAGTTTTTCCCAACAGAAGCAAAGGATTTGAGCTTTCATAATCCCATACCTGTCCATCAGTGGCTAACAGGTCTCCTGCAAGTGGCGGTGGGAGAGGCAAATTTCCAGGTAGGTTCTGCTTTCTCAGAATACAGGCAAAACAGTTCCATTAGCCCCAAATCAGGTTTCCAGAGAGAGTCACACGTGTGGCTCATTAGAAGCAAAAGTGCACAGAAGCTGGGGTGGGGGACCCAGAGTCACCCTTCCCCTTTAGAACCACCCTTCCCACTTAAGACCTACCCTATCATTGCCTTACTTTCCTCAAGGCACTTATCAATATTTGGCATTACCCCATGTGTGTATAGTATCTATAACTACATCTAAATTTGTATCTTTATCCATATTCATATCCATATATACCAATTTCTATGTCTATGTGTGTATATTTTAATTACTTTTCTTTTTCCACTATTATTTACTTCAAGAGGGCAGTAACTCTACCTTATTAACCATCCCTTGTGTAATAGTTGCTCAATGAATATTGGAGAAATCAATAAATTAATTCATATGCTAAACGATAACATTCCAGCAGAATGAAACAGCAGAGCCCTTGCCTAAACTTCTCAGCTGCTTCATCACAAAATCATAATATTCCTGTTTCTTTTTCTTGTTTTCTCTTTACTAAGGTTTCATTGCAAAAATACAGTTCCTGCTCTACCATTCTTCAAACCTCTCTTCTTTCTTGCCAATCTCTTTTTTTTTCGTTTAAAAACAATCTTCGTAACCGAGGCAGTAGAGTTTAGTTCTTAAGAACATACGCTCTGGAGCGCGCTGGAGTGATTTTGGATCCCAGATCTGACACTTACTATAGTGATGACTATGGTTTTTACTCAACCATAAAATGGAGGGGTATATCGCCCCTCTCATAAGGTGATGGTGAGCATTAATATATGCAGAAGCAGTGAAATAAGGCCTAGTACAAGGAAAACAGAAAATATTAGCTATTGCCAATAGTTAATAAAATATTACCAATTTCCCACATGGATTCTATATCATTTTGGATTAGTTATGATTTATTTTCCAACTACTTTAAAAAAGGATCCAAGATAGCTTGACTCTAGTCTGTCATTTAGAAGTTTTATTTTCAGTCATCTTACTAGAAATTGTATTATATTGACTAGATGTATTTACTAGATTATTTACATCTTACTAGAAATTGAAATCAGTTTTCTCAAAAGGCATTAGAGTAAAGTTCTCATGCAACACACATACACACACACACACATTTTTTCTGTTGACCAACCTTTGGAAGGCTCTTGGCCAGAATTCATTGAAATACTTCTATAATCTCAAATGCATAGAAGAGAGTGATACAGTGTTGTCTTCTCACTATTTTAATAAATTTTAATGTTTTGTCAGACACTTAGAGTTCCCTTGATGGTTTACTATATTTAAGATGGTTTTATTTGTACTCTAAGAAATACATTACTGGGATCACTTACAAATGTAATTGCTTTAGCAAGTTCTAAAAGTCAGGAGACATTTCTTTTTTTTTTTTTTTTTGAGGAAGATCAGCCCTGACCTAACATCCGTGCTAATCCTCCTCTTTTTGCTGAGGAAGACCAGCTCTGAGCTAACATCTATTGCCAATCCTCCTCCTTTTTTTCCCCCCCCCCAAAGCCCCAGGAGATAGTTGTATGTCATAGTTGCACATCCTTCTAGTTGCTGTATGTGGGACATGGCCTCAGCATGGCCGGAGAGGCGGTGCGTTGGTGCGCACCCGGGATCCGAACCCGGGCCGCCAGCAGCAGAGCGCGTGCACTTAACCACTAAGCCACGGGGCCAGCCCAGGAGACATTTCTTATCACCTCATCCATAATATGATCTAAAAATTATTTTGTTGGTTTTATTACGTACAATATATGTCATGTTTTAATGCATAAATAACGTTTTTACTATTTCTACATACTATTTGTATTTGAATATTAAATGAGCAGACTTATTATTAGCGTATTAGCACAACTGTGACTTATGAAAAACCATTTGCATGGCAATAGTTTGATATTATATTCTTTAAAATATATATTTACTTAGGTGCCAGCTAGGTGGCGTAGCAGTTAAGGTGGTGCCCTCCGCTTTGGCAGCCTAGGGTTTGCAGGTTCGGATCCCCGGCGCGGACCAACATACTACTTGTCAAGCCGTGCTGTGGTGGTGTCCCATATAAAGTAGAGGAAGATGGGCACAGATTTTAGCCCAGGGCCAATCTTCCTTAGCAAAAAGAGGAGGATTGGCATCAGATATTAGTTCAGGGCTGAACTTCCTCACAAAAAAATACATATATATATATTTTTACTTAAATATACAGATGATAAACATTTGAGAAACAGTGTTGGACATAGAACCTACATAGAGAGTGCCTACTCCACCTCTTAATGCCTGTGTGTGAGCTTGACAAGTTGTCACCTGTCCCTGCCTCAATTTCCTCATCTATAAAATGAAAATAATAATGGCACTTACTCTTAGGGTTGTTATGAATTTTAATGGATAAATTCATGGAAACCACTGAAGTAGTTTGGCACAGTGCTTGGCAAATAGAAAGTATAATTTAAGATTTAGCTATTATTGTTAATATTAATATATAATAATCCTCTGAAATTCACTTCATCCCTTCATATGAGACAAATGGACTGAGAGCAGTCCTGTATATATATAATTCTTATAAAAGTGAATTTCTTGTTGTCAATATCATAGTGTATTTATGTCACGATCGCTCTTTACTCTTAGATTGAGGTGTATAAATAAAGAGTGTGTTATAGAATCATAGGATTTGGCATCTAATCTTGACTTTACGTTATTAGTTATGTGCCCTCAATAACTGTGGTTCATTTTTATGATCTCCACATGAGGTAGCAATCATATCTTCATAAAAGAATGGCTACGAGGTTAAATGAAATGACATCATAACAGTGAAAATTCTTGGTAAAGCTTGTCAAAAAAGTTGTACTAATAGTTGTTGTGATCAATTCAGATATATTTGTATTTTTTTCATTTTTGAAATTTCTTTTCTATTTCTACCAGGCTGTTATATCCCTGGGAAGCGTCTCTCTTAAGTCTTCATAAAATGTTTAAATGCTTTGCGTTTAATGATCTCATCTATAGAGTTATTTTCCTAGCCTAATGTTCTACAGTAAGGATAGGAGATAAAATTCATTCCATGTGCCAACTGATAGTAGCTCCCTGGGAATGCTGTGATGCTAAGGATTCTGAGGTTGTATATGAAGATACTATTGCAAGTCACCGCACTTTCCACGGCTGTGGGAGGAGCCTGTATTCATTGCTCTTAGATTATAAAATATGACTTCGTGGTCAGTAGGAATGAAAGGCATAAACGTTGGGTAGAATTTGGGTCTAAAGGGTTATACCAAGAAGAATAATTAATGTTCAGCTCTTTATTTTCTGTGTCTACCTCTTCAGAGGATTTGAAAGGTGACCTATCAAGAGTAAGACTGAGGCATCCAGGAAACAATGTCCCAACCCATTGCCAAATTTCAATTTCTGTTATAGGCAGTTACAACTTTCACTGGACCCAGAAACGTAACACTTAAAAAGAAATCTATCTGATGATTTCTGTAGGGGAGGTCTCTAGGCTTTTCCATAAAGACATTTTACTGCCAAATTTCATTTTTAATTGATACCTTCTTGGCATTCTTTAAAATGAATTCCTTAGAATGGGGTGGTAGGAACTTTTAATGTCAATATACATTAAACAAATAAATTAATTAATATATCAGAGAAACTCCCTTTTTTATCCTGAAATTCATTTGCTGATGATTTAGGCTCAAAACGTGAATATGGTATTTAAGAGCCTGGTAAATACATTCCAACAAACGTGTCTATAAACCAATTATATCTTTATGCTTCATTGATCAGCATGTGCAAAGCTGGATAAAAAGAATGTCTGCCGCTAATCTGTATGTTGTAACTTTAAATCCTTCTCTAAAGAGTCTTGTATAAACAGGAATGGCACTTTTTCAGAATATGTTTCAATTTAAATTCCAATGTAGTTTAAATACGTTCTTATCCTGCCCCCCCCCCCCACCGCCGGCCACTTCTCCATACCTCTGTCTCCCCCGGAACCCAATTTTCGTTGTTGTTTGACTCATGATGACACTCTTACTCTTGCGGATGTGATAACCTGTTTGTTCAAAGTCACATTAGAAAAACCAGGGAAAATTCCACGCAGTTGAAACAATGACTCATTATGCGATGGGTGAGGGTGTCAGGGCAACAGTGGAGAAAATGAAAGGAATCGATGGAGACAATGCAATAGGACCAAATGGTGCTTAAATAAGACAGTCTTAAATTTAAAACCCAGTTATGACTGAATGGAGTATAAATGTTTTTTGTTAGATTCGGGGTGGGGAGATCAACTAACTTGTGAATCATTATTATATGCCAGACATTGTGCCCAGTATTTTGTTTATATTATTTAAATTAATCCTCATAACAACCATCAGAAGTTTTTATTAAATTATTATTACCACCTTGTTGAAAAGAGAGCTTAGGTTCATAACGGATATGAAGTACTCATGAAACGAAAAGAAAAAGAAAACGGTTGCATGAAGGCTGAGAAACAGGGAGACCACAGGCATTTGTGCCAGAAACTAGTGGACATTTCCTTGGGGCACCAGAGTCAGGATAATTAACCCCCTTTCCACTTGACTTGAGTCTTTGGATAGCACTTATGAAGATGTAAATTCTTAAAATTATCTGATCGATTAATTGGACCCACCTGCCACCATTGGCCCAGTTAGCTTGGTCTACCTTAATTGACAGCCCTAGATGGCAACACACGAGGGAAAAGAAAAACACAGACGAGAAACAGATGCTGGGCAAGGAAAAATGATAGTCCAACTGAGGTGCCGCCTGGACAGCTATTCATTTATCAAAGATGAAACCCATTACAATTTTTGGATGAAGTGGATAAACTCTTAGGTTGTTGCCTACTTTACGTTATCAAAACTACTTTTCTTTTCTCCAACTACAGAAAAGTTTTAATAGTTCTTTCACTTTATCATCATAAGACCAACATAACCTGCTGTGGTGCAAGGGATGTGGGTTAGAATCATTGTTCTTCACTATATTTTGTGCTAAATCTATTCCTTTGAGCAGATCATTTACCCACCTCAAAGCCCCCGTTCCCTCATCCATAAAATAAGGTTAATAATAGCCCTTTTACTCAATAATAGTGATGGTGGGCAGAGAAGACAATGCATATAAAACAGTTGGTACTGTGCCTGGTACATAATGTCCTAGTGGTATCTATAAAACTCTTTGGACAACATGAGAGAAAGCAAGGCATTCATTCTTGGGGAAATCCTGGCTCAATAAATTAATCCAAATTAAGAAATGATTTGGGCTGAGAATCAATATTTTAAACAAAAACTTGGAATATTTTATTTCTTTTGGCTCCTGCACCTATCAAATGAAACTCTTGTGAATTAGGATAAGGCTATCAGCATTTATACATATCATTTTAGCCAAGGCACAAAGTGTCAAAATCTGTGTTTAATTGTACATGGCCTGTTAAAATAAAGTAGTGCCAAATATCATGAATAGCCATCAAGGAAGAAAAAGGTGGTTACAAATTAACATCCCCTGGGAAACAAGCTATAAAATAGAGTATCAAGCAGCACTATAAATAATCTGTTAACTGCATCTTCACCTAAATCTGAGACTAGCCCAACCTTATTGTAAATTACATCAAAAAAACCTAACCCCAAAATGAGCTTACAGCAAAGCAATAAACTCTTCCCATGTATTAATATATTATTAGATATTAATTTGTCAAGTTTGGGGTGAAGTAATAATTCAAATATGAGTGAGCAAAGCAGTCACCTTGTCTAATTAAAATGGAGAGGAGATATTCCTTAGAAACAGTCTTATCCCTCCTTCTTTGTTTCCCTGCTGTCAATCCAAAATCCATCAGAATTTTGCACTGTGGCAGTTAGAAACGGTGATCTTGGTAACATTATACAAATTCTTCCTGGAAGGAATGGGCTTATCCTCAGAAACATCACAGATCAGTGTTTGGGGAACATTGCATTTTTTTATCAAAGATATATCTAAATCCATCTGACACTGAAATTTGCACCTTTTTTGAAAGGTTCCTTGTTGTTCTCTGGGTTGAAAAATCAGTTTTCATGTTGAATAATAATGTGGAAAAGAGCAAACCCTGTTAAAAGGACCTCGAAGTACACTAACTGCTTCCCCAAATGAGAGAAATAAAGAAGCACTTTGAGACTTTTAAGTCTTTCTTCTCTCCTCCACCATTAAATCTCCCAAGTACCTAAAATTGTTAGATCTCTTGAACATTGTGCATGTGAATGGTGGTTAAGGACTGGAGAGGGAAAAACTCCTTTTTTCTCTGCTGAGTAATTATGCCAGTGGGGAAGTTTAGAAATGCAAATGACATCTCTTCTATGTGGCTGATTCTCGGTGCACAGTGTTTTTACCCATAACTCTGGCAACAAGTTCTGACATTTCCAAAAACAAGAATGTTACTCTAGATTTGTTTCGGATACAGTGAAATATTTTTGTTTATTTGAAAAGCTACCACTTCAGCTGCAGTTTCTTTCTAAAATCAACCATATGGAGAAATGTCCTACCAGCAAATACTATTCATCGTCATCTTTGCTTAGTAATAACAACGAAAACAACAACAAAATGCACAGGACCTAGGTCCACTTATCAAAGAAACCTCTGAACAGAAGGCCTTAACATGTTTCATATAAAATATACATTTGCTTATTTAAAAAATAAAAGGAATTGTGACTTTTTTGAGTAGGCTAGGAAACAGTATTATTTTCTACATATGTACTTACATATATAATAAGAAATTACAAGTGGTTTTAGGAACAAAATTACTAAACTCAATCTAAAAATCTAGTATAAAATATTATTTCTTCACATTAAATTGTTCTATCTAGATATTGTGAAAATTTGTCCAAAGTGTTTGTTGCTCTACTTTAATTCAACTTAATTCAATACTATCTAATGTAATTCTTTTTTTTTTTTTTGGCAAATAACATTTCCTTTCTAAAATGTCCATGTTACAAGTAAACATTAAGTTTACTTTTTGCCCTGAATAGTATCTGAAATGATGGCTCTTAAAAATTATTGTAATATCTTTCCAGAATCCCTGGCAATAAAGTAAAAAATAACATTATGGCACCATCTAGTGACCTAATATTTCTCTTTTTCTTCTTTCGTTCTTTAGCTTGAAAGTGCATATTTCTATTGATTGTATAAAGCTACATGTACTTTTGGCAAATGTGCATCTAGAAATAGTCTTTTTTACTATTACTCATGGATAAAGCAAACTGATCTCAACCAACTGAAATTTCAAAAATAATTATCCACCTTGTAAAGTAGAAAATGTTTTACAACCAGATCAATAATTTTGGACCTAGCCTAGTGCTGCAAACAGGTAATGAAATTACTATACACTCATATTTGGAACTGATTAAGGTAAATCCATCTTTAGAAAATGTTTTCATCCACAAATGAAACTGTTTTTTGTATAATAAACTTGACAAAACTGGTATTATTTTTCTTATATAAGCAATCCTGATTATTTATGTGACAATGGCATAAATCCAAAAATAGTAAAGGAAAAGAAATACCTCTAAACCCATCAGAGATAAGTGTTAATTTAGTACATAGTCATACATACTCATTGCCAATAGATATGTATTGTTTGGCATTATGATATGCAAATTGATTTATAGCTTATTTTTTAAGTTTTTAAATGTCTTAATATTTATTTTGTCAATACCTTATTATTCTAAAGTTAGATTGCATTTTAAACAGGAAAGCATTGTATTTTTATGTGTTTGTGAAAATGTGAATTATTAAAGTATTAACCTATCTTCTTCTTTGAAACATGTTGCTTTATATTTGTGGTGGGATGTAGAATTCACAAAATGGAGCTTGCTAAAAGCATACTTCAAACTAGAGCCTTTAGACTACGAAAGAAAGTCAAATAGATTATACTATAAGTAAACTGAGTGTGCAGTGGTTACCTCTGTAACATGAAACACATTCAAGAAAAAGTGGTCTTCACTGAGGATACTGAATTATATACTTCTCCCATCCTTGAAATCAGAATTTGACTATAACAGTGAAGTAGTATCTATCAGGAACAATTAACTTATTTAAAATAAGGCAATGTAAAATAAAAATAAAATTGCAGTTTTTTTTTACAAATTTGTAAAAATAGTTTTAAAAAAAGAAGTTGGGAATGATTAGTCCATATTTTGTAAAAAGAAACCTTCATATTTTATTCTACTGTTTATTGATACAAAAGAGGATAAATGCTTCTCAATGCTTCCTGATATTCACCTCCAGTGCCTTTTCCCTATGGAACTGGCAATACCCTTTCACCAGTGTGGAAAATGGAATGGTTCTAAGAGATAAGGGAATTGATTCATCTTCTTGTCAGTGCCCACCATGCTCCTCACCATGGGCTTGCTACAAGACGTCTCTTCTGAATCACAGAATTTGCTTACTCAAATGCAATCTTTAAGTAAGTAATCTTTAACAATTGATTTCCAAGAAAGAGTTTCCATATCTCCCATATTCTCTTCAGATCCCTGGTTGCTGAGTTTAATTGTTAGTTCTGGGAGTGCCTTGGTGACTCTGTTTTTCTAAAGTGTATCATGCATATCTGAGTGTCCTCGAAGGTGACATTCTCTCCTACAAGCACTATGATATTGATGGTGAAGAGAGGACTGCTTCAAATCTTATTTATAGCCCCAAACCTAGCAGGGCAACTACCATTCAATTTTAAGGCTTGAGAATAATCCTCTTTGGCTTGATGCTCTGTTCTCTGGGTTCACCAGGATGGCAGTCCGGCCTTCCCATCCCACTGGGGCGGCAGCATCGCCCAACTTGGCCACCGGCAGCAGCCCCATTCCTGCAGCTCTCGGTGGCAGCCTTGACTCTGAGGCTCCGGCAGCACCAGCTCGGCGCACTGAAACTGAAGATGGGGCCCTGCGCTCTGAAACAGAGGGAAAAACAGCCTTGGCCTCCAGCCCTGTGCCTGTGGCGGGAATGGCAGCCCTACAGATTTCTGAATCATCTCTGAGGTCACTCTTCCCTTTCCATGGAAGATAATGCATGTTCACAGCTAGAGAGCTCTATAATTCTGACCTGTGGAATCCTGGAAGTCCAAGAGCTTTCTTCCATTTTTGTCTTGTTTCTATCCCCTTTAGTCCAAGTTGGCAGTGTTTCTGCTGGTATAACTCCGTGTCTATTCCTGGCTTCTGCTGATAGCTGATTTGATCCATGAACCACACCTGTAATCTCTCTGTGGCGTGATTGTCCAGGCAAACCCTTGGTGTTTTCTCCACAACACGTTTTCTCATTTTTGCAACATGGATAGGCTGAGAATTTTCTAAATCTTCAAGTCCTGGTTCCTTCTTGCTTAATAGTTTGTTTCTTTCCTTTCACATTTTACTATAAGCAGCACAGAGAAACCAGGCTGCATCTTCAACATTTTGCTTAGAAATCTTCTTAGCTAAATATCCAAGTTAGTCATTTACAATTTCAACTTTTCACAAACACTAAAACACAATTCAGCCAAGTTCGTAGTCACTTGATAATAAAGTTTGCTTTTCCTCCAGTTTCCCATAATGTATTCCCGATTTCTGTCTGAGATCTCACCTGAATCCCATTTACTGTCCACACTTCTACCAACAGTCTCTTCAAGGCAATCTAGGCTTTTTCTAATACGCCTCTCAAAACTCCTCTAGTCTCTACCTACTACTTGGTTCCAAAGCCATGTCTACATTTTTAGGTATTTGTTACAGCAGCACCGCAAAATCTGTATTAGTCAGAGTTCTCCAGAGAAATAGAACCAACAGGATTTAGATAGATAGATAGATAGGAAGATCTATAGATCTACTTGTATTTATGTATTTGTGGAGGGTTGGTAAATCCCAAATCTGCAGAGTAGGCTGGAGGGTGGAGACCAAGGGAAGAGTTGCAGTTGGAGTACAAAGGCAATCAGCTGGCAGAATTCATTCTTGCTCAGGGCAGGTCAATCTTTGTTCTATTTTGGCCTTCAACTGACAGGAGGAGGCTCACTCACATTATGGAGGGGAATCTGCTTTATCAAAGAACACTGATTTAAATGTTAATCTCATCTAAAAAACATCTTTATCAAAACATCCAGAATAATGTTTAACCAAATATCTGGGCACCGTGGCCCAGCCAGCTGACGTATAAAATAAACCATTACACTTTATTAATGTCTTTTTCCCACCAATGAAGAAAGTTGTTGCTAAATAGACGTAACTTTCACATGTGATCTTTGTAAGGTAAAGGCAGAAGATTTCAATTTTAGAAACTAGATATATATTTTATAGCAGCAATTTATTTTGGCTTATTGATAGCTATATATATATATATATATATATATATATATATGCAATATATATTGACTATCCATGATACAGTGAATTCCTTTGTGACAAAAAAGTGTGACCCTTCAACTGAATACTTTAACAGCCCTTGCTAGGAGTTAGCATAACTCTATGTGCCATAAATGCATTTTGCTCATTTAATCCTCACAATTCAATCAGATGCATAGATGAAAGGAGAATAAAATAATATATTACCGAATGAGTAGTTAATTCTTTCTCCCATGGCATCTGGAGAGTAAAGAATTATGAAGGATATGAGCAAAGCATTTAATTTAACAGTCTAGGTCTCTTAGAGCAGAGGTAAAAGGAAAAAAACTCAAAAAAGATTTTTTAAGATTTTTCAATGCCCTATGATTTCTCAATTTCCTTAATTTGAAATTAAAGAAGAAGAAAGCTAAATTACATATCTCAGAAAAAAATATATATCCTATATATTTAATATAATACACCCTCCTCCTCCCTATTTTATATATATATATATATATATATATATATATATATTTTTTTTTTTTTTTTTCTTCCAGACCTATTGAAGATGGCATCTCAGCAGAAATGAAGATATGAAATTAGGGCAGACACAGAGAAGAATTTTTACCCATTTTCACCCTCTGAAAGTTTTGGCCCTCTGAAATCAAATATGTGTCCTTCAGAACACTTTACTTCTTTATAGGATTGTTATGAAGATTGCATAATAACATATGCAAAGGATGTAGAATGGCAGCTGGCATCTAATAGCACTATGTAAGTGTTTAGCATTATTAACATCCTTAAAAATATGATTTCATAAAAATTATCAGTAGGTAAAGCAGGTAAAAATAGTAAGACAATTTCCTTCTCTGTCAAAGCCACTGCAGGTAAGTTTTGAATGAGAGAACAGGAGGATATTCCTTTAGTGATGTACAATCAAAAATTACATTTGGATAGGGGGAGGGCAGTTCTAATACAGAATGGTGAGCAATACTAAAGTTGAGTAACTTTGGACTTCTTAAGCTAGGAATTATACTAATATATCATTTATTAAATGTAATTCAAACATTCAAGGCACAAATCCATTTTGCTAGGTAAGCAAAGGTATGTTATCCATTTAGGAATAATAAGGATAAGAAAATATTTTATATTAAGGATCAATAAATCAGTTGAACCCTGTACTGTGGTGTAACTCTGCTGGATGAAATCTTGAATATGGCTGGTTTCTTGACAGCACATATGACAGATTATATGATAATGTATGTGATTTAGTAGATCCAGACTTAAAAAAGAAAAGGAACTATTCACACATTACATATAAATGTGTTCCCTATACCTCTGCTCCAAGAGATCAGGCACCAAATGTCTTTTTTGAAGCAGCACGTTATTTAAAGTGACCACATTCTTCCCGATTCACAAATTTGTCCTTCATTTGATTTTTCAAATTTTCAGGGTCAATTTCTCATTACCGTGTATAAACAGGTTCCCTTTTCCTGTCTCCTTTTTTCTACACTTCTTGGACTTCTGACTGAGTCAGAGGCAGCACTGATGGAGATATCCACAGTTATGTATCAGGAACATATTCTCTTCCTCTGTCCCATTCCCATAGCCACCTTCACACTTTCGGACAATATCAAAATAAGTATTTACCTACTGTAACTGCTTCCCAAGGAAATTTTGCACGAACCTGTCCAAATATCTTGCTATTCTTTGAATATGTCATGTCCTTTCTTGCTTCAATAACTTTCCAAGTGATGCTTGTTTTGTTTATAATATCTTCCCTTTTACTCCTCAAGGTCAACAGTTTCCTGTCCTGTAACATTCAGCTCATGAGTTATTTCCTATGTGAATATATTCCTATTGTATTTCCTCTTTCCTTTATACTTCCATAGCCCTTTATCACATACCTAATTTGAAGCATATGTCATATTTCAATGCAAATATTTTTTATATACTGAATTAGTAAGGATTTTTTTTTTATCTCAGGTGACACAACTCAGGTAGATACTGATAACAGTTGCTCATTGAATATATGACTCCTCTCCCTCCTTACTAACAGGATCTAAATTTTGTGCATAGTGTCAATTTGATGAGTGTAGACATATCTTTTGCCTTCATTTTTCCCTGCTTCTTCTTGCCTAGAATATGATCAAGGTATTTCCGGGGGAGGAAGATGAGTACAGTTCGGAGCCATCTTGTGACCATGAGGTTGAGAAGTCCATGCTAAGAGTGATGGGCCAGAAAGAGAGGAGAGTGGAATGTTAATGACAATCAGCCCCTGAGCTACCTGTCCCCAGACTTCTTGTTGCTTGAGAAAATATAAACAGAGTCTTCGTTTTTTTACTACTTGCAGTCAAACATGATCCTAACTAATACTATAACTGAAAATGATGAAAAGGTAAAAAAAGAATTAATTGTCAAAAATTATATGAATGTTCTATAGGGCCAGAAAGAGAGGAGGGTGGAACGTTAATGACAATCAGCCCCTGAGCTACCTGTCCCCAGACTTCTTGTTGCTTGAGAAAATATAAACAGAGTCTTCATTTTTTTACTACTTGCAGTCAAACATGATCCTAACTAATACTATAACTGAAAATGATGAAAAGGTAAAAAAAGAATTAATTGTCAAAAATTATATAAATGTTCTATAGTCAACTAATTTTAAATGTCTGATTCTGATGCTCAAATTATATATTTATATATGCATATACACAGAAATGTATTTCTCTCTATGTACCATCTCTGATTTCCTCTGTCATATTTATTCACAGACAAACTTTCATCTTAGATTTGGCAAAATGGCTTCTGCAGGTTCCAGGTTCCTATCTTACTAACTAAATGCTCTGCAGAAAGTGACTCCATTTTCTTGATCATTTCAGCACAAATCTTTGAACTGATCAGATTCATGTGTCCATCATCCAAACAAGCACTCTTATTAAAGAAGGGACTATATGGATCTTTGTAGATATAAAAAGAGATTTTATTTTTTTCTCAAAGCAAAATCAGGCTGTGATTACTATAAGAAGAATGAGTGCTGGAAGACAAAATCGACAGACGTCCATTAGTTATATTTATCTGAATTTCTGGAGAACATAAATTATTTCTTATTCCTCTATGAATCCTGCGCCTACACTAAGTGGTTAGCAAAAGATAATAGTCTTACAATATCAGTGTATATTTGTAAAAAAAAATGAGAGAGAAAACAGATAAAAAAGAAATGGTTTTATGACAACCCTCTTTCAGTTGTCAGCCCAGATTCTTCTATCTCATATCTTATCTGCTACAAACTTGAGGAGAAATCTGACTAATTATTTTTGTATTTAGTTTTCACTTTGTTTCTCATTGTTTTATTTTCTTGTGTTAGATAACAGGATCGAAGGCGGAAGAATTTCTGCTCAGTTACTCACACAAAGAGTCTCGATAATGCAATTATGATAACGTAAGAATGGATTTGATAGTTTACTGACACATTGAATTTGATTATCTCTTTTATTTGCTTGATTCACCTGTTTTATTTTCTTTTCTCATAACTGAACCAGGAAGAAGCAGTCATCTCTAGAGAGTAGTTATTACCTTTTCACCTAATATTTTTAGACTCAAGTAATTCACAATTTGGATAAGGTTGGGGGCTTTTGAGATGTTGAAATGATTGCTAAAAATGAACTAATTTAAGGAGTCCCTATCCTCATGTCACAAGCCATTAGTTCAATAAACTAATGTCAGATCTTGAATATTTACCTAACCATCTAGAGCCCATTATTATAATCACACCTAACCATGTGGCCTTTAATGTTTATGGACAGAATGATGTGCACGACTTTGTCTCCACACAGCATGCAGCAGCTCCCTGTTTGCTACTAAATAGATAATTTTAATGGTTTTATCGGGGCTGAGGTGGGAGTAGATCCAAATTATATTTCTTTCAATATTTACCAAAAAAATCCAGAGAGAAAAATGAATGTGAGTTCCTATTTACATTTGTGCAATAATAGATAAACCCAAGCTGTTCAATAGCCTCAAACCCAAAGCCCAGTATATAAATGCAGGCAAATGGAGTATTTACCGTTAGACTAAAACTATACCAATCATACATATTGACATCCTATGATTTGAAATTTGAATATAAGGATATTCAGGTTGGATTTTTTTATAAAAATGAATTTATCATATATCTAAATGGGATACTCAAGGCTGACAATAAGAAAACATTTCTTCTACTTATAAATAGATATTTCATAATCTATTTATATAGATAATATAATAAACAGATATTTTACTTAACTTGAACATGTTAAGTAAATATTGAGTGCGAAGAGTTTAGGAGTGACTGAAGAATTAAGTCACAGATAAGGATACGATTTTGTGATTTTTTAGAATTAGGTTTATAGTATAAAAATCCTTAGTAAAATTCATGAAAGTTAGGAATAATCAATATTTAAAAATAATGAATCTAACATTTATGCAGTACTTGCTCTGTGACAGACAGTGCTCAAATGATTTACATGTAATAACTCACTTAATTCAACCATTACATAGGTTCTTTTATCTGCCCATTTTAGAGATGAGGAAAATCACCAAAAAGTCTAAGATTATTTAACAAGATCAGACAAAAAAATGAGTACCTACTATGAGTAAAGCACTACCAGCCTCAGGTGTTATTTATTGATTAAATAACCCATAATTTTTTAGTTCCTACCATGTATCAGAAAGTATACTGAGCACTGGAATAAGGCATGAGTTTTGTGCTTACACAGTTCAGTCTAATGGGAGTTAGCCATATGAATAAGTAACTTCAGTACAGCATCATATGTGTGGTACAAAAGATAAACATAAGAATTTCTGAAGCACATACACAGGATGAATTAAATGCAGGGACACTTCATGGAGGAGGTAACATTAGAGCTGATCTGAGAACGATGAGGAGAATTTCATCAGATATAGAAAGAGGATGCATTCATTCCACAAAAGTGTTTCTGAATCTCAGTACTATTGACATTTTGGAAGAATAAGTCTTTGTTGTGGGGAGGAAGGAGTATGCATTGTAGTATGTTTAGCAGCATCTCTTGCCTCTGCCCACTAAATACCAGTTGTAGCCCCTGTAGTGACAATCAAAAATGTCTCCAGACATTACTAAATGTCTCTTGGGTAGGGGGCCACGTTGTCCCCAGTTGAGAGCCACTGTTGTCCAGAGAAACAACACATTCAAAATCAAAGGGCTCAAGAAACAGAGGTTAATCACAGCCATAAGTACTAATGGAGATGGGGAGGGAGGATGCTGAGGAGAGAGCTGTGGAGACAAGTTAGGTCACATTGAGAAAAGCCAGATGCTACACATAGCAAGTTAGACTTAAACTCATAGATAGCTGGGAGCCAAAGAAAAGTAACACAATCACACTGGTGATGTTAGAAGTAAATGGGACAGTTCTGTGGAGGAAAGCTTGAGTTGAAAAAATGATACTCATTCTTTTCCTCCAAAATACACTCTTTGGAATATCCTTAGGAATTGGGATCTTTTTTCTTATTTCACTTCATTATTAGTTTCACAGGGGAAAAGAAATAATGTGCTCCTATCAATTCAGGCTAGATTGGTCTTTATAGCTAAGCATATCCAAAATTTCACCTAATTCTTCATCCTCATGGATATGTGAAATTTTCACGTCTTTCTGTCAACATAAAAGTACCATCTAATACAAGTAAACATTGTCTTATAAAATAAAATTATAGTTAAAAGTAAATATATTCACCTGCTAGTGTTGCTTCTGAATTGCATTTTCCAAAATGTCTTCAAAATTCTCCAAAAGTCCGATATTCCCTTAGGTATTATTCTCAATGCCGCCTTTCTTTGACAATTTTCCAAATGTGAGATTTCTTTCTTCTTGCGTCTTCTGAAGATTACAAATGCCATGACCCCCAATGAACCCACGCAGAGTATTTCTTGTGTATATCATGACAACTGTAACAATGCAGTCTGTCAAACTCACCCCAGTCAGGAAGCCACCAGAGAGCATCCCAGGAATTTTGAAGTATGCTGCATAACCATGGCATACAACTTTTTGTGTGTAATTCTGTTTGGTTAGAAAGTTTGGAGCAAGTAAGAATACAACTAAAATTCTCTACCCAAAAAATCTCTCACTTAATTTGAAAGGGAAATGCAAATGTGTGTGTATGTACATATGCATATGTGTGTGTTACTATTTGGGAAATTATATAGAAGTGTCCAAGGAATTCTTCCATACTTAGAAATTTCACCTGGTTCTTATGTATTTCCCCTTGTTGAATTTCTTTCATAAATAAAAGAGACTCATTCCAACTTTTTTCCAATATAGTGAGGTCATTTAAGTGCTCAGCGGGTCAGACCATTCACATTTAGACCATAAATATTTTTATTAAATTTAGAAATAACCCCAGAACCAGATCACTTTGTCTCAGAACTTCACACCAGAACTCAGAGTTTATGGGTCCAGTAATGTTTTAACATATGTTTGGATGATCAATTTTAATGCAAGACAAAAACAATGTTCATCTAATCTTACCTTGTGTTTTTGTCATTGGACTCTAGATCAAATTCATAAAAGGTCTAGTTGTCTTAATTTTATCTTCTTAGTTGAGACATACATAATGTCTCAAATAATATATATATAATCCCAGAATTTTGGAATCTGTTTGTGTTAGCCATTGTATTCTCTAACCAGGCCTCATGTCATCTGTCAATCTGAAAAAGATGAAACAAAACAAAAGCCAGAAAATAAAAAAAAAAAACAATATTTTATATCTAATTAAGATCAGGGCTGAATAATAAGCCTACAGCTAAGCTTATCAGAGAAGCAGTTAGACTTAAAAGAAGTTTTAACCACTACCATTCTCAGCTTCTGGCACGAAAAGTGCAACATAAAATTGTGTGTTTAAAACACAGGAATGACAGTTGTTTTCAGAAAAAAGAACATTACACAAAAGATAAACAAAATTGACAAAACTTTAGCTAAACTAAGAAAAAAAGAGAGAAAACTCAAATAAAATCAGAAATGAAAGAGAAGATGTTACAACTGATACCCCAGAAAAACAAAGGATCATAAGAGACTACTATGAACAATTATACGCCAACAAATTAGATAACCTAGAAGAAATGGACAAATTTCTAGAACATACAACCTACCAAGGCTGAGACACGAAAAAACAGAAAATCTGAACAGACTAAAAATTAGAAAGGAGATTGAACCAATAATCAAAAATTTCCCAAAAACAAAAGACCAGGACCAGAATGCTTCTCTGATGGATTTTTGAAACATTTAAAGAAGAATTAATATTAATCCTTCTCAAACTCTTCCAAAAAACTGAAGAGGAGGGAACACTCCCCAACTCACTTTACTAGACCAATATTACCCTGATACTAAAGACAGATAGAGACACTACAAGAAAAGACGACTACAGGCCCATATCCCTGATGATCATAGAGGCCGAAATCCTGAACAAAATATTTGCAAACAAAATTCAACAGCGCATTAAAAGGATCGTACACCACGATGGAGTGGTATTTATCCCTTGGATGCAAGGACAGTTCAAAACATGCAAATCAATAATTGTGATACACCACATAAACAAAATGAAGGATAAGAATCATATGATCATCTCAATCGATGCAGAAAAAGCAGTTGACAAACTGCAGCATCCTTTCATGATAAATTAGGTAGAGAAGGAATGTACCTCAACATAATTATGGCCATATGTGACATCACAGTCAACAGCAAAAACCTGAAAGCTTTTCCTCCAAGACCAGGAATAAGACAAGAGTGCCCACTCTTGTCGCTTGTGTTTCTGTACACTAAAAGTGAACTACCTGAAAAAGAAATTAAGAACACATTCCCATTTATGGTAGCGTAAATAAAAATCTTGAGAGCACATTTAACTAAGGAGGTGAGAGACCTGTACACTGAAAACTATAAAATAATGATGAAAGAAATTGAAGAAGACACAAATGAATGGAAAGATATCCGTGTTTATGGGTTGGAAGAATAATTGTCAAAATATTTCTACTACCCAAAGCGATCTGCAGATTCAATGCAATCACTATCAAAGTTCCAACCACATTTTTGACAGAAATAGAAAAAACAATTCTAAAGTTCAAAAGAACCCAAACAGCCAAAGCAATCTTGAGAAAGAAGAACAAAGCTAAGGTATCACACTTCTTGATTTCAAGCCATATTACAAATCTCTAGTAATCAAAACTATGTGTTACTGACTTAAAAATAGACATATAAACCAATGGAACAGAATAGAAAGCCCAGAAATAAACCTACACATACATTGTAAACAATTTATGACAATGGAGCCAAGAATATACAATGAGGAAAGGATAGTCTCTTCAACAAACGGTGGTGGGAAAATTGACAGCCATATGCAAAAGAATGAATCTGGACCACTATCTTACACCGTACACAAATGTAACTCAAAATGGATCGAAGATTTGAACATAAAACCTGAAACCATATAACTCCTAGAAGAAAATATAGGTAGTAAGCACTTTGACATCAGTCTTGGTCATGATTTTTTGGGTTTGACACCAAAAGCAAAGGCCACAAAAGCAAAAATAAAGTGGGAATACAGCAAACTAAAAAGCTTCTACATAGCAAAGGAAATTATCAATAAAACGAAAAGGCAACCTACTGAATGGAGAAAATATTTGCCAATCATATATCTGATAAACAGTTAACATCTAAAATATAAAGAACTCACAACTCAATAGCAAAAGACAATCTCATTAAAAAATGGACATAAGATCTGAATAGATATTTTTCCAAAGAAGGGATACAGGTGGTCAACAGGTACGTGAAAATATGCTCAACATCATACTCATCAGGGAAATGAAAATTAAAACCACAATGAGATGTCATCTCACAGCTGTTAGAATGACTATTATTAAAAAGTCCAGAAATAAGTGTCGGCGAGGATATAGAGAAAAGGGAACCCTTGTCTATTGTTGATGGGAATGTAAACTAGTACAGCCACTATGGAAAACAGTAGGGAGTTTCCTTAAAAAATTAAAAATAGAATTACCACATGATCCAGCAATTTCACTTCTGAGTATTTATCTGAAGAAAACAAAAACACTAATTTGAAAAGATATATGCACTCCCACATTCACAATAGACAAGACATGGATGCAACCTAAGGGTCCATTGATGGATGAATGGTAAAAAAAAAAAAATGTGTCATATATATACAATAGAATATTTTCAGCCATAAAAAAGAAGGAAATCTTGCCATTTGTGACAACATGGATGGATCTTGAGGGCATTATGCTAAGTGAAATAAGTCAGACAGAGAAAGACAAATACTGCATGATCTCTCTCATATGTGAAATCTAAAAAATAAATAAATAAAACTGAGTGAGCCAATACAGAGAACATATTTGGTGGTCATCAGAGGTGGGGGTGGGGGCTGGGCAAAATGATTGAAGAGCATTAAAAAGTACAAACTTCCAGGTATAAAATGCATAAGTCATGGGGATGTCATGTACAATGTGGTGACTAAAGTTAAAGATACTGCATTGTATATTTGAAATTTGCTAAGAGAGTAAATTTAAATGTTCTCATCTCAAGAAAAAAAATTCGTAACTGTATGGTGATGGATTTCAACTAGACTTATTGTGGTGATCATTTTGCAATATATACAAATATTGAATCATTGTGTTGTACACCTGAAATTAATATAGTTTTATATATGTCAATTATATCTCAATAAAGATAAAAAAATTTATGCAGGGCCGGCCCCGTGGCTTAGTGGTTAAGTGCGTACGCTCCACTGCTGGCGGCCCGGGTTCTGGTCCCAGGCATGCACTGACGCACCGCTTCTCCGGCCACGCTGGGGCCGCGTCCCACATATAGCAACTAAAAGGATGTGCAGCTATGACATACAACTATCTACTGGGGCTTTGGGGGAAAAATAAATAAAATTATAAAAAAAAAAAAAATTTATGCAAAACAACAACAAAAGATAGTTGCCCCAAATCATGTGACTATTAACTAGAGAAGTCAGAGTGTTAAGCCAGTTCTGACTGCAGTATTGGAGACGTTAGCTTCCCTGCTCTTCTTCTTCTCTCTCAGGCTGCGCTCAATAAAAAGATGGTTTTAGCCAACAATGCTTTCATCCCGTTAACTTGTAGGTCCTTTGTGGTGAGTGATAGCACCATAGACTTCCAGTATACCTAACAAATCATCTATTTAAAAAAAAAAAATCCTTAGACCTACCAGACCATATGTGTCATATCACATAATGTACATCTCAAATGTATATCTCATAGTGACATAACAGACTTATTATACTTTTTTAAACCTAAATAATTTTGAACTTAGAGAAAAACGTGAAAATATTACAAAATTCCCACAAACCTTTCGCCAAGCTTCCTCTAATGTTATTACATAACATTATTATGTAACTACAAGACAGCTATCAATACTATGGAATAAATGCTAGCATGATACATGTTGGAAGTCGTTAAGAAACTGCCTTCAGAAATTTCTTATGTTCAGTAAGTCATGTAACTTCAATTTTCATCTAAAATTTTGGTTGATCAAAATTTTATCTAGTTAATTTTATCTAGTTTGTCTTAATTTTTTCCATAGTTTCCTTCTAACATTTCGAGGTTCCTGAAAAATATAGACAGACATTTATGATTCTCTCTATGCTCCTAGAATCTTTGATGATGTAATATGTGTAGTATCTATGGCTGTCAAATGTCACAGAGTATTGGAATCTCCTGGGGAGAGAAAAAAATAATAATATCCCAATTTCTACTCCCAGAGGTCTGAGAGGGGTTTTGAGAAAATGCATTTTTAGTAAGTTTCTTGTATAATTTTGATGTAAACAGTCTATAGACTGGTTTAGGAAAACTAGTGTATAAATGCTTATATTTCAGTTACATAAATTTAATATTATTTATCTAGTGATAAGAGAAAGTTCCCACGCAAGTAGATATTCTTTTAAAGGAAGTCTAACTAAACTTGTAGATATATGGTTCTTCATGTTTTCTGACTCTACTCTCCAGATACTGACTAAATAAAAGAAAATGAGATGGATATTATCTGAACCAATATCCAGCTTCAATATAAACAGAAATGATAAGAAAGAGGGAGGCGAGAGAGAAAAGATAAGGGAGTAACAGAGGAGGAGAAGAGGAGGGAAAATGGTAGAGAGACATGAGAAAATGGAGAGAGGATTAAAAAAACACAGAAAGTGAAATGGGGAAAGAGATGAGTGGAAAGGAAAAAAGAGAAAAAAATGAAAAGTGAACAGTATTGGCTGGGAGGGAACAGAAAAGGAACAGAAAAGAAAAGGGAAAAAAGGAAGGAAAAGAAGAAAAAAATAGCCAAAAGTATAACTACAAATTATCTATTAGATATTATATGTCACATCCCATGCCATGTGATTTACTTACACTATTTTATTTAATCCTCACAACTCTTTTGAGAAATTCTCATTTTATGTCCCATGCTATTACCTGTCTTTGATAGCTTTGACTCCTGACCACTTCTCTTGAAAGATGACTTCCAGAAATTATACTTAGATTTGAAATGATTTTTTTGCACTGACCTCAGCTCTGTTTCATTATTTCTAAATGCAAGTATTGTGTTTACAGTATTATGTCTACCTCTGATTTTTTTTTACATCTGATTTTTTAAATCTCAAAATAGCTTTATTTCACCTCAATATTTAATAGATACTTTTGTTGGGTATAAAATTCTCAGTTGAAATTCCTTTTTTTCTTCCCCCATCCGTTTTCTATGTTTGGAGGCTGAGGTAAGAAGGAGAACATTTAAATGTCACCAAGTGTTGAGTTGTACAGTTTTAATAAGATGGAGCTAACTTCTGGTGAGCGCAACTCCCAAAGTCCAGCACAGGCCTACTCACTTTGATTTTATCAGTGTTTGCACTTTGACCTAGGAAGGTATTAGACCTGGGCTTCATTTTTCTAGCTAGTCTTAGCAGAGACTCTGATGCCAATCAATGGGCAAGAATGAATGAATTCTTTCTGCTTTCCAATTCAGGCCTTCACTATCCTATAATATTGGGAGAGGGATTTGGAAGAGAACAGCCATGCTGAGCAAATTATTGCTGATTCTAGATGTAGAGTCTTTCAGACTCCAATCTACTCTGCCAATCCAATCTGCCATTATAACTTCCCTGTCGTCTTCTTGCTGTTGTCAAGTAAAGTCTCTGGTTTGACAGTCCTTCTTCTCCACCTGTCAACAACCAGACCCAGTATCTCATCTCTCTGGAAATCAGTTTATCAGTATTCTTTGTCCATTAGGTATGATTATTGTTATATTTTCTGGATTTTTCTTTGTGTTACTGATGGGCTAATGGTTTTACAGTCCTTTCATATCCTAATTGGAAGCAAAATTCTTACTTCTGAGCTTCTTGAAGAAAGAACATAACCAGTCATGGGGCTGGGACCCAGGCCAACTCATAGGAAGTTTTCACAGACACAAATTTCTGAAGTTTGAAATGTTCTATGTTTAATTTGAGAATATGTGAGATGAGTAAAGATTTTTACTTCTAACTATTCTGACAAAGTCTAGATATTCAGGAATCGTCTTCTGCCATCTTTGGTAGATAAATTTAAGTTGTCAGTACTTGGAAACGTTTTATAATTATACAATCTTAGTACACGTTTACAAAGAGTCCGGCCTTTCTCAATGACAGATTATCCAATAAACAGAAGCTAATAGTGTTATAAGAAATAAATTTTCAAAAAGTTAACAGGAATCATGCTATTTCCAAGGGAACCTGAATGACCGGGAAGATGTTTTAGGAAATAACAAACTTCACTTTGCAAAGAATTTTTTTTAAAATAAGAAAAAGAAGTTTGTTCTAAATTTTAATAAAGAGATTTTTGAGTGTCTTTCAGTTCCATAAAATACAAATCTAACAAATGACTCCATTCATTTGCATGATGAATGACTATTCACATTGAGTTCTTTTATTATTCCTAGCAAGGCAGAAAATAGCTCTTTTGCATGCTTCTGCAGAAATTGATTTTTTCCTTTTTCTGTGGTTGTTTAGGGTTTGTATTCTCAGTATGAAAAGATGACAGCTATTGTAAGTTCCTTAAGTGATAATTAGTCCTCTATGACAGTTTATTATGTTGCCACAGCTTATTAAAACTCTTCATTTTCATACAATTATCAAATTCACCATTGTAAGGCCACTTTCAAAATGGAAATTTGCATGTAGTTGTTAATTCCTTGAAAAAAAACACAGGAAAAATTTTAGTAGGTAGGGTCAAATGGTAGGCCAAAAAGGACGTAGAAGCACACACATACACACATTCTTTTCTTTTCTTTTGTTTCTTTTTGTTAAAATTAATTTCCTTGGTTAGTGGAAACTTTCCAGAAAATAAAATTAAAAGTTTCATCTTCTAAATATGAAAACAATTGTGAAAATTATTTTCTCCTTTTGGTTTTCTGTGTGTGTGTGTGTGTGTGTGTGTGTGTGTGTGTGTTCCCAGCTTTGTGACAACATTAGTATATGCTAAGAAGTTTCAGCATTGCTTCAAAATTCACAGAAGAATGCCATGATAATTTCATATACTAGAAAATTGAGAATTTTAAAGACCATTTTCTGTTGTGCACTAGAAGAATTAATAATTTTCAAAACATAAATAGTCAATTTTTGAAACAAGAAATTTCCTTCTTTAATGAGAAGATTTAATTGCTAAAGGATTAAGTAGAGAACCAGTAGGCTGGCCGTCAGGAAATCTGAAACAGTTTGTGACTCTGACTCCTTATAATAATGATTCCTTTGTATACTGGATTTCCTATTTATTTATCAAGCTTATATAATGCCTATTTTTTGTCAAATACTGTTATAAATATTTTACCAATATAGATTCATTTAATCCTCAAAACAATTGTATGAGATATAACTATTTTTACTCTAACTTCACACATGAATAGCTGAAGCAAAGAGATATTTATTTTCTTTGTCACACAGCTCACAAATGACAGAGATAGGATATGAACCTAGGGAATTAAAATCTGAGTATTCACTGTAATTATTAAAATTGGGATACTCCACTGAAATTCTATTGCTGCTTGACTTATCTAAACCTCTGTAGTATTCTTTCAACTGAGTTCTTGGCACCTTTGTTTAAAACAATAAAAGATGAGCTTTTGACTTGATACTTTGAAATTTTCAAAGGCTGCTCATGGCTCATGGGATAAATTCTCAACAATTTTGTATATTGTTCACACTCTTTCTTGACTTGGCACTTGCCAGCTACCCAGTTTACCTTTTGTTAACTTCTCTGCCCTCTAAAGAGCTCTATACTTAAGCAATACTGAACTACAGATAATTAGCAACACATGTCATGCTTCCATTTGTACTTAGGTTCCCGTGTCAGGAGCAGCTGATCTCTGCTTAAACACCTGGGGTCATTCTTTAAGATTCAATTTGAGCACTGCCTTATATGTGAGGCCCTCTTCAAATTCCTTGGTATTCAAGCCATTGCACTTTGTCGATACCGTTAATATGGTAATCATCAAACTGTTTTCACATAGATGTGTTTTTACCCCACCTTAACTATGAGATCTTGGAAGTTGGAAGCATGCTTTTGTTATTTGAGTATGCTTTGAATAGGTGCTTTGTAAATAATGGACTTTCCCTCAGTTCCCTCCTTCCTATGATATATTGGTTGAGAATGCATTCAGTGGCAATAATAGTAAAACTGGTATAAAGGGACTGAATATTCCAGCTGTCTGAGGTTGATAGTTCAGCAGCTCATGATGTAAGGCAGTCATTCTGCTGAAATATTTGTGTGTGTGTGTGTCTTTGTCTCATGTTTTGAACTTTTTATTTACAAGATGGCTGCCCAGTCCCTGATATCACATTCACATTTGGAACAGAAAGCAGGGACAGGGAAGCAATGTCAGCATAGGAAACTTACACTAATATTCATAAAATTATATCATAGGGCCAAAGTGAATATTTAGCTTTTCCAGCTTCTATAGTGAACGTGGGCAAGGGAAAAAATGATTGGGAATGGGATGTGGTGAGCCAAACCTCAGTGGAAAAATCGTAATTTTACTTAGATCTTCAAGATGCATGTCTAGTGTCTCAAAATTTTCAAGAGTTATCTTTCTTAGTAGGGACAGAATGCAATTTTATTGGGAAGTTATTTCATACCTGGCAGTCCCACAAGGGAGAAAGCCGCTGTCTTCAAGGTGCACATTTACTTGTGTTATGGTCCAGTCTTCAAGGCCTGGGGGAGAGGGGGCATGGTATGGGGGAAGGGAGGGAAAGTGTCTGTATATGTGTGTGTATGGGAGCGGGATAAAGGAGTTAGATACATAACAGCAGAGATGAGAGGTCTATTTGCGTTCTTTAATGCGATTAGCACAATCTTCTACAGTGATGACTAGTATTTTCAATAGTTTGGAAGGACGCAGCCCAAAATATGTCACATGATATTTTTCCTTCAAATGAGCTCTTCTCCTCCTGTTAGCGAGCTTAGAAGGAACCTCTGCTCTATGTCATTGGAATAGCAATATTTCCGGCCTTGTCTTTCTTCAGCTTAGGAGGCCTTCTGAGAGAAATATCAACACAGGCATTTCTGTCAACTGACATGAAAACAGAGTGGAGCAAATTACCTCATGTAGTGGTTAGTTTAAACTGCTAAATAAATCCCTGCAAAGGATTATGTTTGAGTCTGTGGTTTATTCTGCTACAGCATTGGTAGACAAAAAATTGTAAGGAGTGTCCAGTATGTTTTGTGCCAATCTCAGCCTATCAATAACCAATGTTGTGGTTGCACCTGCCCTTGTGGTTCTTATTATGACTGCAAGACACCCCTCAGTAGTAATCATCAGGGAAACTTTGAAAAAAACAAAGGATTATTACTTACAAGATCTGGAAATTACATAGCACACCTGGGGCCACACAGCAAGGTCGTGGGGAGAGAGAGAGAGAAAGTGCTTGGGCCTGGAGTTTTGCTTTTGTTGGGGTCGAGGGTGGGGGCCTAGAGTTTTGCAGGCTCACTCTGTATTGGTGAATTGAAAGCACAGGAACAGAAAAAGAAGTGGTCCAGATGGTCAGTTACTGAAATCAACCAATCTCTAAAACAAAGCAGGCTAAGTAGGGGGAAGCTGCCTGGCTCTTTATCTAGTCCTATGGCTGGCAATGTGTGTTTTTGAGATAGCCCTCTTTGAAGTAGTTGCCTCAGCAATCAAAGCTTAAGTCTTGCACTTGCATTACAAAAAAGAAAAAACAACTGTCAGGGCTTGTACTACACAGCATTATTTTTTAAATTTCATAATAAAAATAACAATAGCTAATATTTAATGATCATCCTTATTTTATGTCAGTCACTATGCTTATCTTCTTTAACGTGGTGCTTGGTTTTTTGAAACCTTCACAACAACTTCATGAGGTAGGAATTATTTTTACATTGATTTTATAGATGTGGAAACTAAGGCAACAAGAAATTACTTACTCAAAGTCACATACTGTTAAGGGGTAAAGCTGACTTAAAAGTTCATCTTTTATCACACTGTATTAGTTTCTTGTGGCTGCCCCAACAAACTACCACAAATTCAGTGGCTTAAAACAAAAGAAAGAAATTTATTATCTCACAGTTATGGAGGACAGAGGTCTGAAATCAGGGTGTAGACAGGGCAGCACGCCCCCTAAAGGTTCAAGAGGAGAATCTGTTACTTGAATCTTCCAGCTTCTGGTGGCTGCCGGGATTCCTTAGCTTGCAGCCATATTATTCTAATCTCCACCTTTGTCTTCACAACAACTACGCATGCTGTGTGAAAACTCCTTTTGCTTCTGTCTTATAAGGATATATGTGATTGCACGTGGGTCCCACCCAGATAATCCAGGATAAACTTCACCCCTCAAGATTCTTAATCATATTTTTTCCCATTTATGATAATATTCACTCTTTTATCATATCAGGTAATATTCACAGGTTCTACGGATTAGGAAGTAAATATATCTTTAGGAGGCGAGTTTTCAGTCTACCACACACATGTGTGAAGAATCTTCAAAATCTGCTTAGCAAGCTCAGAATTATTCTGTGGAATTTGGTCCATATGCATTCAAATAGAAAACATATTCCTTCAAGGAGAAAATAATGATGAGAATCTAACTAGATAAACAGTACTAAAAAAGCACTTCAGGAAACTATTAGAAAAATGACTTCATTACATTCAGAGAATTTATAAGAGAAGACAGGGAGCACGTTGTGCTGCTCTAAAACCATCATGACAAAATGTGGCTTAGAGTTAGGCTTGGGTGTTCAGTGGCATAGTGCTCACGCCTGTGAACCAATTTAAAACAGGAGTATGAAGACTCTGGATGTCTGTCGTGAGAAAGGAAGGAATCCTTGAGGTGGGATGTGTGAAGTGCACCTCCAAAAATTAGCCAAAGACTGACAGTACAGGCAAACTTAATGGCTCAGTAAAGTTGATATGAATTCCTCCCACTCTTTTCTGGAAGACTCAGATCAAACGCTGGCAGGCCAGAGGAAGAAATGAAGTGTGGGCGAGTTCTTATGTATTTTCATCATTTTTGAAAAAGAGCTAATCTATGCTTTTGCAAAGCCTCTGAATTATAGTGTGCTGTCTCTCATTTAAAAGTCTCCGTTTCTTCCATGTGATATAGCCATGCTCTAGGAAAGCTACATGGTGAGATTATAACATTTATCTTCTGGTATTAGTGAGGCAAGAACATGTTTATTGCCTATTCCTTTTTCTTTTTTTAATGGTCATTTTGAATCTAAATGAATACTTTTGTCTAGTGTCTAATGTCTAATGTAGACATATACTTTTAATCAAGATCCATCCAATTTGAGGCCATTTCATAGATCTGGATAAGCATACTCATAGACAAGTAGTCATTATGCAGTCAAAAGGGCATTTTCATAAACAGTGAGATAACCAGATGATAAACTGAAGGAATATTTAAAATTAAAACTAACACTTTTTAATTTATTTCTTTTCACAACTAATTATTCTTCATCATTGGCCTATGCCTAAATTTATATTTTTCCTTCACCAACCCGTTAATTTTTTACCAAAATTTTATCTTTCTACCTGTCTGTCCATCTATCTATCTATGATCATCTATCCTTTTTGCTAAAATATCTGATAAAGTTAGAATTTTATAAAAAATTCTTCAATCAAATATTTCACTTGCATAATTCTGGTAGAAGGAATTCAGAACTAGTGATTAAAATAAATGTTCTGAATATGCTATGAATTTTAAAAAGTTGGGTTAATCATAGGACTTTTTAATATGGCAATGATAATTTGCTCATAGAAATGAAGTTTTTAGAACTGTATTTCTTATGTGATCCATTGGCTATATTGAATAGAAGGATATCCATATCTTTTTATATCCATATCTATATCTACCTCTATCTGGATATATATAGATAGATATAGATATGTCCATATCTTATGTTATTTCCCTTTAAAAATTATTAATGAGGCATTTTTCTGCATCATAGTCAGGTTGAAATCACTATTTAAATTAATTATGACAGCCATATCAATTAGACATAAGAATTTCTAAAGCTAATTAGCGTCTGAGAGTTTTTAATTTGACGTCTGTCTCTGTGTAATACTTGCTTTATGCATTAAATTAATGAAATTAAGCCTGCATCATTATAAATTTCCACTTTCATAGTTCCATAAGTTTCACAATTACATGCCATATTTGAATGATAATTGAATGAAACTAAATAATTATGTTCACATCAGCATGGTTAGGGTTTTAAGAATATATCCTTTACTTTTCACTCATGTCTTTCCAAACAGGACCTAGCAGAATACAACTTGTTGCCAACAAAACCTTATTGTCATTCCCAAAATGAAGACAATAAACATGGACTGCAAGGGAGATAAGATACATCAGAAACATACTAACGTATTGTAAAACAGGGCAATAACTCAAGACCAAAATAATTATAAAATCTGATTAACATATAATGTATGATTTTACAAATTCTTTAGTTAAAAAAAAAAACATTTATCTGAGATGATTACCTGCTGTTAGACAAACATAATGAAAGAGATTTTATTTTTTAAATAAAAAGTTGATTATTGGCCTTGCTGCCAATACTAACACACACACACACACACACACACACACACACACACTAAGGTTGTATAACCATATAATGTTTTGAAATAAATCTTTAACATATTCAGTGAAAACACGTATTTAAAATGAAGAAAGGAATAATTTGCTTGCAAATGGGACTGAAACATGATGTATGAGAGGACTGCAACCCTGCCTTTAAGATTTGCTTTTGACATTTGTGTTTTAACAGGCAATTAAAATTTAATTTGTCCTATGATGAGAATCAAATCCTTTTATCCTATTTCAGCAGTCTGAAGAGGTACAGACTCTATTACAAAATGAGACTGTGGCTGAAGGTTTCCTGTGCCCTCATGACCCTGTGGTGTGAAATTGATAATAATCCAATCAAAGGATTGACATAGAAATAAGTCTGCATATAAACGATTATGAGAGGAAAGACAATGTCCAAGAGAAGGGGGTTGTTGATCATGTTCCACGTGAAGCATTTCAGATGAAAGCTTCATTTGTATTTTTTGCAATAGCTAGAGGGTCATGATGGCACACCATTGGTTTGTTGCGGTACCTATTGGAGATTCTGCCAGGACAAGATTAGTGCAGAAAACCATGTGGGATGTCTCTAGGCTCCCACCCTGAGGAAAGAAATGAAGTAAGAGGAAGTGAAGAAAGAAGAGGTAGAGGATGGAGAGGGAGGAGAAGCGATTTTACCATAGGCTGAGTTGATGAAATGTGTCTACATAACATTTGGCTAGCTGGAAATCTACAAGGTCTGTGTGGTTCCGTATCGGTTTCCCTTAGATACATTACAATTTTGTATTATTTTAAAGTGATACAAGTAATCAACCAAGCATATGTCATCCATCTACCCAAAATATGTATCCCACTTCATTGGCCTCATGTTTTCTTAATGAAGGCCAGAGCTTTGACTCAGGCTTTAGAAACTAGAGCTAAATACGAGCTAGGTTAACCATTCTTAACACTGTAAGGACCATAGTCTGGAATGGTTGTTCAGAAATATGTGAAGATATTTTTATCACACAATGATTTTGGCTCTCCATTCTTATTTAAATTGTGGGGCAGCCCTCTCCTTCCCCCTAAATTTTCCTATACTCAACACACCTTGTGAATATCGCTGTGATCATTCATTTGAGGGGAGGAAATATAATTTATATTATATAGATATATAATATAGATATATAATTTATAAACATTTGAGTCTAGAATGTAACTCTGTTTTATATATAAACAAAGTATTTCTGCATGGGTTTAATATGCACTAAATTCTAAAGAAAGACTACTCTGTGTATCAAGGGAATATTTACTTCAGTTTTGAAGTTAAGTAAAAATTATTCACTGTTTCAGAAAATCATCCTTTTTTTATAATAATGCTGCTTGTCATGTTTCAGTCATCAACACAACACAACTGTATCAGTCTGGCTTTGTAGCTGATGCATTGATAATATTTCTGTATTTAGAGGTAAGCACATTATTCTGTTTTAGCATAATCATGCTCAGTCATCTCCATATTTAAAAATTATTTTATAATAGCTGTTTTGTTATTTCTCCTTTATATTAGCGTTAGGACATTCCATTGTTTTCTTTGCTAATTGCTAATTAGTGAAGTAGGATATATTATCCATAAATATTATTTCAGGAGGCAGAGCAGAGGGCATTAGACAGCTAAATAAAATCTATGTTTAGTAGGGTGATGGATCAGAAAGGGCAGAAAACCTTTGCACCAAGAGAGTGTGATAGGTTTGAGTGTGAGTATCCTAAAATGGAATGTCTGAGACCAAAGACATCTCAAAATTGGACCCTAGTGGTGACAACAGCTTCACGAAGCAAGGAATAGTTTCTAACATCCAGTGCATTGGGGTATAGGAAAAATACGAAGGATTCAGTATTGAAGATGTTGCAAAAAAAGTTTGTAGAAGACAGGGTCATCTGAATCCAAGATTTTAACCTTTCCCTCAAGGTAATTAACCCAAGAAAATGGAGGTTTCTAGGTAGCACTTATTCTTGCCCGTGAGCTGTTGAGAACTGTAATATGCTAATGTATATGACAGTAATAAAATCCTTTTTATTCAATACCATATGAGTTAACAGTCTTTAAATTTTAATAAAAAATATCCATTCTTCTAACTACTGGTATCACTCAATTTATGGAGTCACTGGGTTTTAATAATATTGGCTACACAGGAGAAATGTGTAAAATATGTTGCTTTTCAATTGGCATATGGATGTAACTCTGATATGATGAAGAAAGTCAAATTATTTGCTTCTAAACTGAGTTGACAACGTATCAAGAACTGGGTTTTGATATTGACAAGTCCCATGTTATCCTGAGCAGTATAACGTAGAGGCATTTTAAAAGTTGCCAGCAAGATCAAATTGTTACTTGCCTGGTCATATTTTCTTTGAAACCACTGAGTTTATTTTGAAGAACTTTTTCCTTCTTTTCCACCATATGTTTAACTCTTTTCCTATTCCTTCATTACTAGCTACCTACTCTGGAAATGGACATTGTTACACTCATTTTTCAGAACTTAAGGTGTTTTCTGAGTCTTGTTTACTAAAGATGAGGTGGATTAGCTTGTGTCTCCCAAGAAACAGTTGCCAAGATGAGAATAGATACGCTGGAAAAAGCAGAGAAAGTCTTTAGATTGGGATGAAGTTTTGACCTCTGTGAAAGAGGAGGGAGAGGAGGAAGGATGGTGTAGAAATAGTCTCGAACTGCAGGACAACTCCATCAAAGTTTTGGCTAAAACACTGGAGAGTTTTCAAGTAAAAGATGCCCTTTTGAAGAGTCCCACATTTTTCTGGAATGATCCTGCCCTAGGACCACTGTCATGCTCAGTCATCAGCTGGGTTTTGGAGCAAATGTAGTGGTGGATCCAGTGGGACAGCAGCCGGGACCGTTGGTCAGTTATGTTCCCTGCAGTGGGCTCTCTGAGCAGCACATATTCATGGTTAGGAAAAGGTGCTTGCAGGATCAGGAGCCATTTGTGATTGCCCTCTTTCGCTTCTTGCTACACACTGGAATCTGCTCCAGTAGCTCTATCTGAAACAGGTATGCACATCAGATCATTTCTTCACCATGTCCCTGGTACTCTTAAGGTCACAGGGGAGGTTATAAACAGATTCTAGGCATAAGGCTTGTAGTCTAGCAACGTTCATCAGAGAAAACTTTGCTATTGGGAGTAGAGAAGAGGTAGGTAAGGATCTGGTCTTAATTTGATTACAGAGAATAAAATAAACCTTCTCTATATGCCTGCCCATGACACTCAAGGCGAATTAAATTTGTGGAAGGCCTCTTTCTGACTTTTGTTTTGAGAGCAAGAATTTTGTTGCTCAAAGTCTCCAGATTATTGCTGATATTTTCATTCTCTGATCCTTTGCATATACAATGAGTGCAAATGTGGCCTGTGCCATTCTTTCTTCAACTCTTCATGGTTGTGTGAAATGCGGGGTTTGTTTTCAATAGGAGCTGTAGACTGCATATACACTTGCCTCGTGTGCAGTTAACATCCAGGGGCACTCAAGGTTAATTAGAAACGGTAATAAGTTTAATCATGATGAACTCATTTGGTGCTGATGCGGAAGTCACCTGTAATTCCATAAAAATTCCATTGTAATTTAGCATTAATTAATGTCCACTTATCAACGAGTGTTACAGCAAATTAGTCCAGAAGTGACAAGTTATGTGCTTAAGAAATGCTTAACAGGGAAAAAAACAGCATTTACTGGGTCATTTTGAAATATGACAGATTGAGACATCTTTATTATTTAAAACATGAGATTAAAATCAGGTAAAGTGGTAATAATTAGGCAAGACTTTTGATAAGAATTTGTCTGAGAACTAATGGGGTTACAGCAAACATTAGGAATATAGATTTGCTTGGATTACCATTTTTTAACATAAATGACAGAGAAGAGATGGAGCTGTTCTTATCATTACCCTATAATAAGAGAAGCTGCTGAATTTTCAATAATCATCATCACCAAGCAATGGTCTTATTCATGTAAAATAAAAGTATTTTTCTCCGTATGTAAAAATGCTATTAGCCATATTTGAAGGCATTATACTCAGATATCATTTTTCCATTTCTGTAAATGACAACCATTAAATGCAATTGTAGCTACATGACAAGACTATTTTTATTACATCAAAAGGAAGAAAAAGATTAAAATGAATTTATTCAAAGGTGTGATTTGTCATTTTTTTCCCCCTTATCAAGGCACATATGGGACAGCTTTAAACCTAAACACTGAGATCTGACCTCATATTTGAATAAGTTAATGTGAACCGGTGCTCTTTGGGAAGTACTGAAAACTTTCTTTGTATCCAGAAATCCCAGGAGAAATTTTAGCTTTTAGGCGGTCAGCTCCAAGGTTCCATTTCTTTTCATCATTTTCCCTTTTATCATTTGGCAGTTCTTGACAGCTTAGTGGGTCTTCTAGGTGTCTGTGGCATGCAGTTCTGTATGGAGAGGAATTTATAGAAAGAGTTTCTTTCCTATTAACTAGATCTTTAAAGGCATGTTACAACTGTGCGGAAAGCTTTCTTCTCAGAGAGAGAGACTAATTATTATAAATGCAAAATTGAAATACATACTTTAGAGAAAAATGTAGAACCATCAAATTTTTACTGAAGTATTTCTTGGACTTCAATTATGAAATTGGTTCTATTAATTTATATATGTTCTTAAACATTGTCAACGATTTTGTAACTCAGAACTTATTAAAGTTCAGTAGAATTCTTCTAGATTTGTTCATTAAGCCAGTTTTAGTTTTATGGACTTATTTTCTTTGACTTTGAAGATGTATTTTTCCTCTAAATATTCAATGATGATGGCATATATGCTCATGGAAAAGAAAAGAGATATTGACAACATAAAAAAATAATTGACAGAAAATATTGAGTTTGGAATACATCTTTGTTTCTATAGCTATTTAAACGTGGTAGATAAGACTGGCACCACCCTTCCTTAATCAATGGAGATACAACATAGATGTGCTTTTTTTTCTTTTTTTGTGAAGAAGATTAGCCCTGAGCTAACACCTGTTGCCAATCTTCCTCTTTTTTGCTGAGGAAGATTGGCCCTGGGCAAACATCCGTGCCCACCTTCCTCTACTTTATGTGGGAGATCTGCCACAGCCTGGCTTGATGAGCTGTGCGTAGGTCGGCATCTGGGATCCAAACCGGCGAACCCTGGGCTGTCAGAAGAGGAGCAACCGAGCTTCATCACTACACCACTGGGTTGGCCCCCAAAGTAGATATTTTGATAGGAGCATCAGGTGTAAGTGAGGTAGGAGTTCCCTGAAATAAGAGAACAGGTCATTCTTGCCCACCTCTGACTTCATAGTCCCCAAGGGTGCCTGGCACTGACGAGGTGCTCAATAAGTGTGTGTTTGTATTTTGGATGGAAAGTGGAAGCGCGTTCAGCATCCTGTGTAGAAACATAGCATTTAAGCATTGAATTGCCCTTAACTGTAATATTTTCCAATCTCCCTTAATTTCCCCATGAAAGCTTCAATTATCTCTTTTACTCATTTGCCTGGTGATTGTTTTCAGTATTATTGAATGCTTAGATGAATAAATTAATCAATCTCTCTAACAATATGGTGGACTATTCTTTTTTAATTGAGGTATTACATATAGTAAATTGCACAAACCTTAACTGTACAGATTAATGAATATTTACATGTTTACACTCCTGTAGCCACCACCCAAAACAAGATATAGAATATTTCCATCACTCTAATAGGCTTCTTCTTGTCTTCACTCAGTCAACCAGACCCTAAAATGTTATCCCTGTCACCATAGAATAGTTTTAAACATAGATTAGTGTGAGTTCATACAAATGAATTTGTGTGTCTAACTTCTTTCCTTCAACATTATGTCTGAAAGATTCATCCATGATGTCATATGTAGCACTAGTCCATCCTTTTTCAACAGGGTAGAGTCTATGTCATAAATATACTACAATTTATTTATCTATTCCATTGTTTTTCCCAATTTTTGGTTATTATATATAACGTTGTTAAAATAGTTGTGTACATGTACAAAATGTGATCATAAGTATTAATTTCTGCTAGATGTATACCTAATGTATACCTAAATTACTGGGTCAGGTTTTATATGTATTTGTGTGTACAGCTATGTTTAACTATATATAGTTAAATTTCCCAATTTCCCAAAATAATTGTACTACCGATTTCCATTTCCAAAACTCAAGTATGTAAGTGCTAGTTTTTCCACATACTCGTCAACATTTGGTATGGACAGTCTTTTTAGTTTTACTCATTGTGTAGAAGGTGAATGATATCTATGGTAGATTTTATTTGCATGCATGCATGATACGTGCATGAATCAATCAAATATATCTTCCAAAGAAGAGAGGGTCCTGACTATTTTTGAACATTCCCAGTGATTAGAAACTCAATTACTATTATACAGCTTTCACTTAAAAAAAAAAAAAAAAACTACTTTATCTTGTAGCCAAATCTTCCAAATATGCTTTACCCAATACCACCAATATATTTGTTTTTGAACTATTCCTAGAATGCTCCTAACTGAAATTATACCTAATAGTGGCTGAAATAAAATTTCCAATCTCCTATCTCCTTCAGTTTGATTTGGATCTTCCTCCTCTCTGTTCCTTGTCATTTTGTACTTGTGTTTATTGAGGGGCTTGGCATTCTGTATTATAGATAATTCTCTATTTATTTATCTGGCTCCTGCACCAAACTGTGAGTATTATGCAGGTAAACATCGTGTGTTATTTTATGTTGCATATTCTGTGTCTTGCAAAATATTTGGCATGATAAAGGCTCCAAAAGTTTTTGTGCAATTAATGACCATCAGGTTCATTAATTCTCCACTTTACCTTGGAAAAGCTCTCTGCCTGTATGTAAAAAAAAGATGAAAGAGAAGGAGCTACAGATAGATGATAGATAGATGGATGGATAGATCCATAGGGTGGGAATGAGAGAGAGAGATCACAATCTTAATGTCTTATAGTCTTATTAAATTCACCCCATATTCTTGTATTAAATCTCCCATCCCACCTTGATTGATAGGGTGACCTATAATTTATCATCCAAATCAGGATACTATTGAGAGTGAGAGGGGCATTCGAAGAAGGGATGTTGGGACAAGAATTATAATCTATTTTATATAATAAAGGGGACAAATCTTAAGGAGTTTGTGCTTAAGCAAATTTGAGTGGGTTTCTACTCCTTATACCCCAAATACCCTTGTAAGTTGTAAATATTTCTTTGATACTGTATGATCCTCTAGATTCTTGTAGAACCTTAATATCTCAGAACTGGAAAAACATTTTTATTTCTTTTGCTGAGGAAGATTCACTCTGAGCTAACAGCTATTGCCAATCCTCCTCCTTTTTTTGCTTGAGGAAGATTAGCCCTGAGATAACAGCTGTGCCAGTCTTCCTTTATTTTGTATGTGGGTTGCTGCCACAGCATGGCTGATGAATGGTGCAGGTCCACGCCCAGGATCCAAACCTGCAAACCTGGGCCACCGAAGCAGAGCATGCTGGACTTAACCACTGCGCCACGGGGTCAGCCTCAGAACTGGAAAGACTTTTAAATGTCTTTATATGTATGAATGTTTTGTTGTATGAATCACAAGAGGATATTGAGATGAAAATCACATAACTCCACCCCTGTCAAACATAAATTATTAAGGATTAGCTGAATACCCCCATTCTGATGATCCCATTGGATTCAACTGCATATCACATCTAAAGTTTTATGAAATTCAAATGCACAGGTGTTCCTACCTAAGATGTCTGCTAAGAATGTAAAGTGGAAGAATCTTGTAAGATCTAGAAAATGTTAAAAAGCAAGGAGATGCTTTTGGTGAGCTTTCTCTTAGACCTAGTAATTGAGAATTAGGAATATGCCAGGCTTTGTGGAACAATCTAAGAAAGTGAATCCAGGAACATAGTCTAAAGTCTAGGCTTCTATATTTTGTATATTCTAAAAAAAAAAAAGTCTTTATACAAAGAGGTGTGAGGAGTTCCTTTGGAGCAGAAAGAAATAAGGTAGTTGGTATGCAAACTGCTTCTCACGCCACAATCAGACAAAGCAGGTGTTGAGGGCGCTGTAGAGAGGACAAATAAGAGCTGGAATCTTGGGAGCCTTTAGCATCGGAAAAAGAGTTCAAAGAACCTGGACTAGGAAAGCAATATCACTGAGACTAAACATGGGAGCCTTAAAGTTTCCCAGCTGTCCTTCCCCACAGTGTTAGGAGGCCTCATTTGTATCATGAGATCACTGGCTACCCAGACAATTTACAATTTCATCCAGGACACTTCCATATCCATTGTTCCTTCCTGACGACCCCTCAGAAACCCATATCTGTTTTATAACTCTTCAAAAGCCTCATAATACCTTAGTTTTATGTGTGTGTTTCCTCTCTAGATGGAACTCTCAAGGTGGAACTGTTTGGTAAACATCTTATTTCTGTGCACATAACACTGTGAGTAAAACATTTTAAGGATATATGAATAAATCCTTTCTGAATAAATGGAAAAATAAATGAATGAATTTTCCTAATCTCAGTATTTCTTTCTGTTTATCATCAAAAATTTAAAGAAAAGAACAGATAATTTCTAAATATACCACCAACTTTAACATTTGGTAAGCCAACATTCTCTAAACAATTTTTAAAACATACTTTCAAAGGCTAGAATTACTTGCTTTGATCAAAAAAAATTATGACATTGAAAGCCCTCTATTTCCATTTTACATTTACTGTATTAACATTTAAAACCCTGGTAGTTATACAAGAGCATTAGAGAGCCTATTTTAAAGAAAGTATTTATGATTGAATGAGAAATGCTAGGAGGCAGAAATTCCAAATAACTCTACAGTGTTATTGCACTTAAATAAATTGCCACTAATTTTGAACAATGGGTTTTTTTACGTGCATGATACCCTATCCTCAAATGCCGAGAATTATAAATACCATTTCTATAATGATACAGAGATTTAGAGTAGTTTCTCATGTACTTTTTCACTGATTTTCAAATATTCTTTAGGAGAAAATAAATGTTTCTTTGTAAGATTTTGTTGTTATTGAATTTTTCTGTGATTCCAATAATAAAATAGAGTCAAAATGGAGTTACTTTGGATAGAAAAAGACTGTGGATCCTGAGACCCCAATCAATCGGCCTTGTTCCCACCCCTCAGAGAATTCTGAGATGCTTCCAGTAAACCCCGGGGCTCTGTGGAACCCAGTTTGAATGCCATTAACCATGGAACAAGCCTTTAAGAAATCTATTTTATTAAACATCAGACTAAGTCAGAGAGATTAAACAAATTGCTCAAAGTCATAGAGCCTATATATAGTGGAGATGGGATAAATCCACATATTCAGACACTAACACTCATGCCCTTCCTAGTTCACCAAAATTGGATATGAAGACCTTAAAGGAAGTCTACTCAACCTTCCACTAGAGAGTTGAATTGTCTGTATAGTTTATCTGTAAAATCACTTTTTCCTCCTCTTTCCATGTTCACTACTCTAGAAAAATGAGTACTTTTATTGAGCAAGTTTTGTTCTCCTTCATTTCCTTTTTTATTTTGTGAGGAAGATCAGCCCTGAGCTAACATCCATGCTAATCCTCCTCCTTTTGCTGAGGGAGACCGGCTCTGAGCTAACATCTCTTGCTAATCCTCCTCCTTTTTTTTCCCCAAAGCCCCAGTAATAGTTGTATGTAATAGTTGCACATCCTTCTAGTTGCTGTATGGGACGTGGCCTCAGCATGGCCAGAGAAGCGGTGCGTTGGTGCGCGCCTGGGATCCGAACCCGGGCCACCAGTAGCGGAGCGCATGCACTTAATTGCTAAGCCACGGGGCGAGCCCCATTTCCTTTCTAAAGAAGTTATTCCTGGGAGGAAGCATTTGACTACTTCTCTTTTCTAACTTCTCTCTCTCTAAAGCAAAAGACACAGGTAGATAGATGACAACAAAACACTCATTAGTCATATTTTCTGTGCCAGCTTGGGAATTGGTTTAAAAATCCCTATTAACATGAGGCATCTCTAGCTGATTCTTTTGGACCATTTGCACACAGATGCCATGGCTTCTCTTAGGCTTTCAGTTTTCATGCTGTATGCAGGCAAGTCACGTCCTGTAGTTTCTGTTCTCTCTCTCGGCTAACTTCCTCTCCCTATTCTTAGCTGTAAAGTAAGCTTGGCTTCTCAGTGGCAGCTGGTTTTCTTCAGTTGGAGAGGGAGGATTGAGTGGAGGAGGAGCAGAGGAGAGGGAGTAAAAAGTACCATTTTGCTTCATGCACAAGTCATATTCTTCATTACAGATTTTTCACTAACTGACAGAAATAGCTACTTAAAAATCTTTGATACCTATAAATCTCCATATGGCATTTGCCACTTGTCCTTCATTGGTCAGAATCTGGTTGAAGAAGGGTAAATAATTGACATTCCTTATCATGATACCCTTCCTATGTTGCCTTCACAAATAAAATCAAACAATTATTAAAATATGTTCGGCAGAGTACCCTAACACATGAGTATTCCATGAGGAATTAATTTGCATTTGTTTACTGTTTTTAGCAAGAGAGATCACCAGCGGTATCAAGTCAAAGGCAGAGATAGAAATGACCTTTAAAAAATACCTTTCTTGTTCTTTCAAGACATACACAAATGGTCTGTTATTTTAGTTGTGTATCTGTTAAGTTAGTAGGCTTTCTATTCCCAGAATATATGAAAAATTCGTTGAAAGAACTATCCTTCTCTCTGCAAAGAATAAATTGAATAATAGCTTTATTTATGTCAAAAAGAAAAAACTGTGAGCCAGCTCTAATGACCTAGTGGTTAAAGTTAGGCGTTCTCACCACATTGGAGGCCCGGGTTCGCTTCCCGGTCACAGAGCCACAACACCTGTCTGTCAGTTGCCATGCTACGGCAGCGGCTCACATAGAAGAACTAGAAAGACTTACAACTAGAATAAACCACTATGCACTGGGGCTTTGGGGATAAGAAAAAAAAAAAAAGAGGAAGATTGGCGACAGATGTTAGCTCAGGGCAAATCTCCCCCCTCCCCAAAAAAAAAGAGAGAAAATAAGACCAGGTCTTAGGAAAGAGCTCTTTGACAATTGTAGCAGGCAGTTTGCATCTGCCTATATCTCATTGTCACACTCTTCGTTTCATGTCATGCTACCAACTTACAACTACCAGCACCTGCAACTTCTTTCCTGAGTGGCTATGGGAGTCTGCTCTACCTGGCAGAATGGGGGTGTTGGAGTATGATCACTACCCAGGAAAAGCCTTTGACTAATGACTGACAAGAGTTGGTATATAAATAGCTCCTTTGCCCCTTAAATTAGAAAACTCTGAAGCAAGAATCTGTACTCTTTTACTAGAGTTCTGTAATAGAATTAAATTCTAGTTACCTAGAGTGGTAACTTGCTTGATAACACACCCAGTTTTAGCTTCCTCCATTTTCTGACACTCCTACCAATGTTTCTTAGAATCACTTTTGAATAGGCTACTTGCATTCAGGTCCTTTTTTGGAGGGTCTCTTTCTGAGGCAATTCAAACTCAACAGAGGTTAAATGCTTCATAATCATTTTTTTTTAAGACTTGTGGGTTCTTGCTCACCAGGGAAAAACAGGGAGCACTGGTGATTCTAGGATTTTTGAAGGAGGAGCCCTTGTAACCTGGGTCCAGTATGTATCCTGGGAAATGCCTGTGTTTATATCCTGATAGAACAGTTAGTTATGGCGGCCTCACATATAGCTTATGCATTATCAGGGTGCGAAGTCCTCTTTTTTTTTTTTTCATCCAAATTAAGGCTTTATCATGATCTTTTAGTTGCAAGGTGCCAGAGGTTTAGGCTAGAGATAAACAGATCATCTTAACATATCTATGTATATAGATCTATTCTACAGGGGTTGCCAACACAGGTTTCTCATTGTGAAGGCAGAAGGGCAGCGGCTGCTGGTTAGTGGCTATTTTTGGCATGATGGACTTGGTGCTTGGTATGTGTGATGAGATGAGGATGGTAGTTACCATTTATTGAGTAGATTCCAAGTATCAGTCTCCCACAAAATGCTACAGGAGCCATTTAAGGTGGAAACTATTATTCCCGTTTTACAGATGAGGAGAAAGGCTTGAGGGAAAATTCACTGCCCATGATCAAAGTCTAATAAATGATAAAATTGGAATTTGAATCAAGGTGAACTCCAAGGCTGGCTACTACATTGCAGAGACATCACACTAGAAGTCACAGGTAAGGTTCAGTCTTTCCCCGAACTCACACTTAGTATATAATTTATTTATTTATTTATTTATTTATTTATTTTTTTTTTTGTTTATTGCAGCAACATTGGTTTATAACATTGTATAAATTTCTGGTGTACATCATTATACTTCTATTTCTTCATGGCTTACTTCATGTTCTCATGTTCACCACCCAAATACTGATTACAATCCATCACCACACACGTGCCTAATCATCCCTTTCACCCTCCTCTCTCCCCCCTTCCCCTCTGGTAACCACCAATCCAATCTCCGTCTCTATGTGTTTGTTTGTTGTCTTCTACTTATGAGTGAGATCATACGGTATTTGACCTTCTCCCTCTGACTTATTTCACTTTGCATAATACCCTCAATGTCCATCCATGTTATCACAAATGGCTGGATTTCATTGTTTCTTATGGGTGAGTAGTATTCCATTGTGTATATATACCACATCTTCTTTATCTATTCATCCCTTGATGGGCACTTAGGTTGCTTCCAAGTCTTGGCTATCGTGAATAACGCTGCAATGAACACAGGGGTGCATGTATCTTTACCAAAGTCCTCTTGATTGAACTTAGAATAGGGAAATCAAATTGCTTGGAAAACACACGCAAACATTCTTCTTTCCAGAACTCTGGATGGCAGTTAGAGCAGAGGGCTCAACTTGCTGCCATGAACTGAACTTAAACTTCTAAAACAGTGTTATTCTCATGGGGACAGCCGAGACCAATTTGGCTTGTAGCTGCTTTTAATAAGGCTAACAGTAGGGGGTAGGAAGTCCACCTCATGGAGAGGCTTCTGCTTGGGAATATACTAATCTTGCATTTGTGGATGTCATGGAATTGAGAGATTTCTCCAAGCTTTTGCTTTCCAGGCTAGACTTGCCAAGGACAGTATATACTCTCATTTTCATCATACCAAGAGAGGACATGATAGGTTGATACATCTGAAGACACTTGAAGAGAGCTCATGAATCTCTGCATGCATGATGGAAATAGGGAAGGATAATGGAAATTAGGAACTTCTCCCTATTATCAGCACTTTGTGGATTGAGATTGGACAGTCCTTGGCATGTAAATAGGACATGATCTGGCTCCAATCAAAGTCTTTCCATGCACCCTTCTGGCTCCAAATGATAGTGACTCTGAACCACTTACTGCTAATAAACTTCTCTTTTATTCCTTTGATAATTTGCATTTAATATAACTTCTTTTATTTATATCAAAATTATGTAGAAGCACACATTTATTTATTTAAAATTTCCCAACTTATATTTATCCAAAGTTTCCCAACTCTATCTGAAGTCATTTTCAACTACTTACATCAAATATTTATTGAGCACTTACTATATGTCAGTCACTGATTTATGCATGAAGGATATAGCAATGAAGGTAGACAAGGCCTCTCAGTTTACAGAGCTTACATTCCAGTGGTCTAAACATTAACAGATACTTACTATTAAAGATAGTTTAGACAAAATGAAAAGGACACGAAATGACCGATATTCAAGCCAAAGAAAATTCACTGTAGGTCTTATTATTGTCAACTTTCTTGATAAATATGGTCCGTATAAATTACATTACTCTAAATTAATATAATTATTAGTTTAAAATTAACTACGTATCAAATGCTGTATCAGGATATGCAGATCATGACCTAGCTTCTGTCAAAGATCTTAATCTTCTGCCATCATCCCCTTAAGCTCTACATTCCCACTAATCTGAACCAATTCCGGTTCCAAGAACAATTTCTTTTATGCCTCTCTGCCTTATAACTGCTATCTCTTCTGTTTAAATTCAGTGATGCCCCTTTAACTGTTGTCTTTCTGGCAAACTACTATTCAATCTTCAAGACCCCAAATAAACATTACTTATTCGATTGTATGTCAATTACTGCCTCAGACATATAGTTCCGTTTCCTCTGCCCTCTAAGCACTTTCCACATCCCTATAGCTCCAATTACGCTACTCATTGCACACCTCCCCACAGCATAAGCAACACTGATTTGCAGTTATGTACAAGTTTTCGTTCATTATTAGTCTGTGAGTTCTTTAGACCAGGACTTCTCAAACTTTAAAGTGCGTGTGGAATTACAAGAGGATGTCATTAAAGTACAGATTCTACTTCAATGAGTCTGTGGTGAGGTCTGTGATTCTGAATTTCTAGCAAGCTCCTGGATGATGCTGATATCTGATACTATGGGTCCCTGGACCACACTTTGAATAGTGAGGCTTTAAATGTTACTCGTTCTGGGCCAGCCCCATGGCTTAGCAGTTAAGTGTGCGCGCTCCATTACTGACAGCCCAGGTTCAGATCCCGGGCACGCACCGAAGCACCGCTTGTCCCGCCATGCTGAGGCCGCATCCCACATACAGCAACTAGAAGGATGTGCAACTATGACATACAACTATCTACTGGGGCTTTGGGGGAGAAAAAAAAAAAGGAGGAGGATTGGCAACAGATGTTAGCTCAGAGCCGGTCTTCCTCAGCAAAAAGAGGAGGATTAGCATGGATGTTAGCTCAGGGCTGATCTTCCTCACCAAAAAAAAAAAAAAAAAAAATGTTACTTCTTCTTCTTCAGATCTGAACTGCCCAGTGTGGAATTTGGCACTTCATAGGTACATCAGTGTTTATGTGTAAATGGTTTTATCCACATGCTGTTATCCTTTCATATAACCCTAATACCAAATTGTAAAACTCCTTGGAGTTCTTTATTTTCTCTGCAAGACTTCCTTGAATATTGTGTGTACATGGGGCTTGCTATAATTGTAAATATGTAAAATATAGTGGTGATATTGTAGCAGAGCTTTGCAAGGTGACTGGTCAGAGTTGTAAATTAAAAGCTAAAATGTTTCTGACATTTAACTTTTGAAGCACAGTAATATATTAAAGAAACACACTTACATATCCAATAACATAATTAAATTTTAACTCATAAAAAATAATCAACTCCCTACAGGAACAGAACATTTTCAGTTAAAAAGCTACTTATCATTTCTATAGCCACACAATGTTGAATGTGCTGTTTGATCTTTTAACGATTTCATTTTAAAATATTCACAAAAGAGTGGTAATTAAATTACATGGGTGCCATGGTAACCACTGCATTAAATCTGCTTAGACCCTGTGCTCTAGCATTTTGGTAGGGAAAAGGGTATTCTTATTCTGTGACAATGACTAACTGTGGGTGTTTAGGTCAACCTCCACAAGCCTTCCAGAATAGGTAAGCATATCTGACTGAAGTTGAACCAGGGATGGCGGGCACTGCACAGGTAGAGAGGAATCCTATAACAGAGTGGAAAGTGCATTGGACTGAGAATCAAGAGTGTCAGGTCAGTTCTAGCCCAGGCTCTGCTACTGACTAGCTGTGTGTTCCTTGGTAAATAGCTTGCTTTCTCTGAGCTGCAAACTTCTCGTGTGTAAAATGAGAAGGTTGAACATGGGACTGGGTGCTCTAAATTCAACCTAGCCTTTTCCAATTCCATGGAATCTTTATGATTTAATAAGCACTACTGATTTTGATATACTTTATCACATATAATTTCTTTATTAGTTTCCTAGAGCTGCAATACAAAGTGCCACAAAGTGGGTAAAACAAGAGAAATTTATTCTCTCACAGTTCTGGAGATAAAAAGTCCAAAACCAGGATGTTGGCAGATCTGTGATCCCTCTGAATCTTCTAGGGGGATGATGCACCCTTGCCTCTTCTAGCTCCTGGTAACCCTAGGCATTCCCTGGCTTTTGGTGATGAAACTTAGCCTCTGCCTGTCTCCACATGGCCAACTTCCCTTTGTGTCTCTGTCTTCTCCTCTTCCTATAAGGACACCAATCATATTGGATGACGGGCCCACTCTACTCCAGTATGATCTCATCTTAACTAATTACATCTGTAATGACTCTATTTCCAAATAAGATCATTTTGAGGTACTGGGGCTAGGACTTCAATATATTTTTGGAGGTACACAACTCAACCCATAACAAATTCCTTTTGTGAAATTCAAATTGTATTGTATTTCTTCATTCCAGATTATAATCTGGCTATAAACTGTAAAACAAAACCATGCAATTCTTTGTGTACTGTCTTAGTCTCTAATGCATTATACTGAGGGAGGGGGAAATATTCAGTGATTATACTACAATACCATGACTGTAGTGCTATAATTTTAAGCAAGGATACTTATTCAGGGAACAGGATAACATAACTCTTCAGTGTTTCGGGAGCATGCAGCAGATCTTTGTGATCCACTTCACAGTGGTATCTCGAACCACCTGGTCTCAACACAGGTAAGGTGCATAGTCCATGCTCTGTTGTCCACACTCCGCATAATGCACTTGCTATAGGGTCTCATCTCTCTGCTTCACTTTCTTAGAGTTGTGGAAGGCTACTCAGCCATGTCCAGGAGCAAGCCAAAAGTAAGGAAGCTAATGCTTTCCAACGAAGGGGAATGTGAGTCAATGGATAAATATCTATATGTCTATCTTCTGATAAGACAACCAGAGCTACCCAGCTCATAAATACGCCACCCATTGTTGTTGCTTTTTGTTCCTTTTTTCTTCCCCATTTCCTGTTTCACTTTGCCGTCTCCTTTACATCTATTTATTGGGATCGCTTCCAAAATAAAATATCTGCATCCAAAGGTCTATCTGCATATCTCAGGTCTGCTTTAGGGCAATGCAAGCTAAAGCAGAGAAACACGTAGGTGGCAAGAATAGCATTGGCAAAGACCTTTAGTTGTGAAAGAGAAAGATATTGAAGGAGCTGAGAAGTCAGGTGCGGCTGCAGCAAAGGCCGTATAAAGAGGAGAACTGAGAGATGGGGCAGGATTATGAAGGTTCATATCTACTGCATTAGGAAGTTTTCAGTCTTCATTTAATAGAGAACCATATAGGTTTCTATGCAGATGGGAGTCTGTATAATCTGTGCTTTAGAACAATCACTCTGAGGAGATGTGGAAGGCAGGAAGATCATTTGGGATACTCTTGCAAGAGTTTAATTATGAAACAATCAGGGTCCAAATTAAGGTGATGACAGTAGACCCAGAACTGGAATGACAGAGAAAGGTCATACAAAGCTATTTCAGAGTAGATAGAATTTATTGATTGTATAGTTGTGAAAGACTGGAAGAGAGACCTAGGGCTAGGAGTTATTCCTAGGTTTTGTTTGAATAACTAGGTGGTTATGATTAAGCGAGGGAGGAAATGCTTGATGGAGCAACATGGTTGTCCAGTTTAATTAGAGACAGTTTAGCTCAGTGTTTCTTAAGTTTTAATGTGGTTATGAATCACCTAGGGATCTTGTTAAAAAGTGGATTCTGATTCAGCAGTTATGGACCAGGGCCTGTACTTCATACACAGCACCAGAGATATGGATGCTTCTGGTACTCAGTACTCTCTGAGTAGAACAGGTATGAGTTAAAGACTCTGCCTGGGAGATTCAAACCCAATCCTAGCTTGAGCGTTTGCTCAAAATCTTCATCCCTCTTAATTTTATTTCCTTCCAGCACTTACTTTATAGTGTCTTTGGTTTACTCACCCATAAACCAGCTCCCAGTTACTTTGTTGATCCTTCCTTTTCAGCAGTACACATCTTTTATTTTTACTGCCAATATTCCAGTGACTTTTATCCTGGTAACCCGACCCTAACCTTACTTACCTCTGATGATTCAGTTACACTAACTACCGCATTCCCTGTTTAGTTATGCCAATTGGGGTACTTTATATCCATTTCCCATTGGTGGAGTTACCACTATTCATGGCCTTTCTATTAATTTTTCAGGCTTTTATACTCTTTCAATATTAGTGCATGAGTATAAACTCTATTCTATAGACTTTCTCACTATTTTACAAGTTGGCTTTTGCCTCAATTTCCTCTACCTCTCCTTATTCATAGAGAAAATTTACAACGTATAAAACTTCTTCCATTTAAGAATAATTAAAACATATCTGTCTAATTTTTTAGAAAACTCTTCAGGTCATAAATCCTATGCTCATAATGCTTTCAAGGATTGGAGTCAACCATAGGAAGCCCAAAGAATCAAACAATTAATGAAAAGTAGCCGACTTTCACATCTATCCATTCTCACTTTTGCTATACTCATTAAACAGGGATATGTACAATGAGATTCATTTCTCCTGAGGAAAAAAAATATGAGCTTTTTCAGTCTCATGTTAATATAATCCCCGTATTCAGGTCCCTTTGCTTCCATATCTAAGAATATTATAATGTCTTCCTCAAAATTTGGTGCAGTGGCTCTCAAGTGGGAGTAGCATCCCTTACCCAGAGTGTGTTTGAAAATGAGTGTGGGGAGGATTTGAGTTGCCTCAGTGACTGGCATGGGGGAGGCCACTGACATTTAGAGGGGAAATTCAGGGATGTTAAATATTCTGCAATGTATATGATGGTCCCATCCATTTATTCTCCATTGAGAAAAACAGCTAGAATATCATTACATCATATGTAAATTTGTATTATTGACTGAGGGGAAGAGGTACTGTATTAATAAATTGTCTACTCAGGGGAATAATGTAAAATAATGAACATAACTGTTAAAATAAAAAATTTGAAAAAAAATTTTCCAAGTAGAAAGACATAGGGATTGTATATTGTTTTACTACAATCACCACATGGCCGTGCCAGATTAATCGGAAACGGAAAATTCCAGCCATACTTTTCAGGATACATGTTGAATTATGTGAACTTTGGATTGTGGGAATTTTTAAGATCTTATCTCTTACATCTGTTCTCTTTACTTTTTATAGTCTGTGTTAATAAGAGTGATAACTTCCTTATCTCATCCATAAAATATGTTTTACTTTAGACATGTGATGTACAATGTTATATACTACAGAGAGGAGGCAGAGAATTAAATCAAGTCCCTGGAAGACTGAGATGGCTAGAGCTGTCTGATATTTGGATAACTTAATTGGTGATGTTGTAAATCTTCAGATGTCAAGAATTCCTAAGAAAGTACATATTTGAGTAGTAATTCCCAAGAAACAGACATCAAAAACTTTCCCTTCTGCCTCTACTGCTCAAGGCACTCATGGTTTAATAAGTTTGGGAATTATTACGGGGCTTGAATTAAGAGGAGACTGAAGGGCCGGCCCTGTGGCTTGGTGGTTAAGTGCGCGCGCTGCGATGCTGGTGGCCCGGGTTCGGATCCCGGGTGCGCATCGAGGCACCACTTCTCCGTTCATCCTGAGGCCGAGTCCCGCATACAGCAACTAGAAGGATGTGCAGCTACGACATACAACTATGCACTGGGGCTTTGGGGGGAAAAAATAAAATAAATAAAATCTTTAAAACGCTCAATTAAAACCAGAGGAGGTAGGAAAAAAAAAAAAAAAAGAGGAGACTGAAGATAACTTGTAAAGCTTTTATTCTGAGATTTAGGATGGAGATATATTTCAAGTATCAGAATGTCAATTAAAAAAAAAATCCAAGATTCTGCAAGTCAAACAGGTTCTCTCTTCTCTATATTGACCTAAGGGGTCATAGCTTTAATAAGGACAGTTGTAGCAAAAATAGTCAAGTCCATTACATCTTAACAATCTTTATATAATTATTGTAGAATGTATGTGGGGGTGGAGGCATGAGGAGATAGTTGCAAAGGGAGGGGTAATTAATTATAAGAGAACGAACACTGGATGTAGGGTAAAGTAGACAAATTGAAATCTGGCTCTGCTTCTTCTAAGCTATATGATTATGCAATTTAATATTTCTCAATGTATGTTTCCTTAGCTGCAACATCGAGATAATAATGGTTTATCTGATCAATCGCATGGCTTCTTAGGAATGTTTAAATCAGGCAAAGTGGGTGAAAGCAGCTAAAAGTTCACTCTCCACATAGCAGGCACTCATTATAATTGTTGATTCTGAGTAACATGCCACATTATAAAAGTGTTTAGAAAGACTAAGTTTTATTTTGAATTGAACGTTGTAGCACATTGGAGTTTTCTGTCTGATTTCTGTTAAATTTAGAAGCAGTTAATTATAGTAAGAGAGCTAAAGGTCTTTGAGGCATAGCATATTGTCTTTGTGTAGTCTACAAACAACTTTAATACCCAGTGGTGACCAAATGCATTCCTCACTATGGCATGAAGTCTATCATGCTAAATCGATTTCAATGAAATATGGGTCTTGGGCAGAGGTCACAGCCATATCTGACTGTGTTGCATTAAACACAAAAGTCACCAAACTAGCTGGGAATACAGAAGCTAGGTGTTTGATCATGAAGTAATGTTTGGAAATATGTTCCCTGGGCCTCTTCTCCTTCCACCAACATCAAATAAATAAGATAATCAGGATTATTTAAAGCTTAGGGACTGGTTCTTCTCAGATGACACCAATAATGGGGCATCCATGCATATTTCTGGGATTGATCATTTCTATTATATTTCCTCCAAAACTTAAACATTTATTTTTTCCTTCCTTTTAAACACAAAGGCATGAAACCGTTGTGTTTCATGGGACACACAAATCAAAGGGATATGATGAAACCATTCAGCATAATCAAAGTACTAACTGCTTTTAGGGGGCAAAGCAGGGAGGTTGAAAACCATATAGTGAGAATGAAACACCTAGAGCTTTATCACTGATATTAGGTAAATAGAACAATTATGGTTTGTGTAGCATTTTGCTGTTTACAAATCACTTCTTATACTTTATTCCCCATGAAGAAATTAGGACTCACTATTATATCTATTTTATATACTAGGGAACCCGGGGCCCATGACAGTTAAGCGAACATGTCAATATCCTTAAGTGCCCCATGATCCTTCTCATTTCAAGGTTTTAACACAGGCTGTTTCTAGTACCTGGAATTTGCTCTTGTTCTCTGATCTCCTGCGGGTGTTCCTCTTTGCATAGTTACTGCCTTCTTAGCCTTCGGATTTATATTTAAACATCACAGCCTCAGACAGCCATAATTACCTATGTGCTCCAATGGTTTTACATCTTCCATTTTTACACATTTATATAATACTTTTCCTTCAATGTGTAATTATGCCACGTCATTACATCATTATTTGAATATATATTCTCCTTCCAATTATAAGCTCCATGAGTTAAAGAATTCTATGTCTTATTATCTGCTGCAGCCCAGGGCCCAAATTAGTGTTCAGAACATAACAGACGCTCAAAAAGTATTTGCTGCATAAACAAGGGGAACTTAAAATCATATAGTACTAGTCTTATTGATATGTAGGTGAATTAATAGAACTTTGATGGCTTTTTCCCTTTAGATCTTAAGAGAATCATAACGCTGGAGTATGCTAGTGTCAATTCTTTACCGGGCCATCATTTGAGAAAGAAAATTAATGTACCTTACATTTTAGAAAAGCACTTTCTCACATATTATCTCATTTTAAAACTCTCTAAAACATCAAGAAGGATACAGGAAAGTAACTACTACTGACTTTTTTTTTAGAGGAGGAAGTAGAACTTCAGAATATTTGCGTTTGCGGTGTGTGCGTGTGTGTGTGTGAGAGAGAGAGAAAGAGAGAATATTTCCTAGAGCAAGGTCAAATATCTGTCAAACAAACAAAATCTTCAACTCCTTTGTACTTTAACCTTCTCTTTTTATTAATAATTAAGATTTAACTGAACATAAATCTTTATTACTAAAAGAATGTCTCAACAAATTTATATTTGAACATGGGTAGGAGATGAATTTGTTTTGCTCCAGGGATCAGGAAAAGCTGGTAAAAGTTCACCAACTGATTGGGGCAGAATCTATTAGTTGTTGCTCAATTGTCATTCTCTGCTACTTTCTCGATAATACAACCATGATGTTAGTTGGTCACATGGATACCCAAAGTGAAGATTATATTTTTGTTATACCTTATAGGCAGTAATGTAAGTTATGATAAAATGGAATCTAAGTGGAATGTGTAAGTTCTAGAAAGTGCTTTCAAAGTGACTGTACATTCCTTCCCTCTTTCCAATTCTAGTGGCTGGAGCTTGCACAGATCTTACCAGTCCTAGAGTGCTTACCTTCTCCCTACTCTTTTTTTTTTTTAAAGATTTTATTTATTTATTTTTCCCCCCAAAGCCCAGTAGATAGTTGTATGTCATAGCTGCACATTCTTCTAGTTGCTGTATGTGGGACGCGGCCTCAGCATGACCAGAGAAGCGGTGTGTCGGTGCGCAGCCGGGATCCGAACCCGGGCCGCCAGCAGCAGAGCGCACGCACTCAACCACTAAGCCACTGGGCCGGCCCTCCCTACTCTTTTAAACCTAGACTTGTTTTGAAATAAGATTTAATCTTGTTTAGGCCTTTTTTTTTTTTTAACTTGCAGCTGAACCTAAATCTAATAACAAAATAGTTAACTGTGAAATAAAGACCAGAGCATCCCCAAAGAAAAGTATGAGGAAAGACTTATGGGTGGGAATTGTATAGTAATATCAGAAAACAATGATTCATTTGTCTAGAACACATGGCATCTAGCTGGAGATGAGGTTACAAAGGTAGCTTTGGGTCAGGAAGTGCCTATTGAGCCATGGTAAGGAGTTTAGATCCTCAAGATAATTCACTGTCATAAATAGACTCTAACTTGCAATTAGAATTAGAGTTCTGTATCATATAACGGTGGAGGATTTCAGTGAGGCTGTAGAAATATCCTTCTGATCTTGACATGAGACTCTCATATCATTCAGCCCAAAGGAGTATGTCTTTATTCTTTCTTGAAGTGCAGACATTCTGCAATTGTGCTTGCCTGCTAGAAGCTGACATAAGAGTTAATTGTTATTTATATTTGATAGCAGTCCAAAAATCAACCTGATCCCACTGCCTCTGCTCTTGAGTGGCTATAGAGAATGTGGCACACAGGAAAAGTCTAATTTAAGAAAGGCACCTGTCAGAATATCGAGCACCTTGCCCTAAGGATATCATCAACCCTAGAGATTTAGTCTCTTGATGTAATATGTCTAACTTGTCTTATTCACTGACTATGTTGACATGTAATGCATAGCAGAAGAATAGAAAGCAAAGGAAGTTGCAGAAATTTTTATGACTTATTGACAGTATATTCAGTGCTGTACAAAACCAGGAAGAAAGGTCTTTTCAACTGGGACTGAGAACTGTGAACAATCATGAAAGAAAAGAATATGTTTGGACCATTGTGCTCCTCTTTAAGCTGATTATCCAAAGATGTGCATAAGATTTCCTTCCTGGCAAAATAAATACTCTCTAGGGAACTTCACCTAAAGTGAGAATGGCCCTTCATATGGCAGAGACATGCCAGGTTGCTTCATTGTCATGATAAAACATACTCCTTTTCCTCATTATCCATGTATCTGAGAGCCAAAACATATGTAACAAGTGGCTGGAGTTAGTGTTAAGATGCTATAGATGGGAGTGATCTCCTAAAACATGGAATACCAAGTTAAAAAAAGTAGTAGAAGAAGGAAAATGTTCTTTGAAAGGAGAATGTTTCTCTAGGGATATTTGTGGTTCCTATGGACTGAACTTTTCTCGCAGGTCCAAGTTAACACACTGGACTTTGTAGTTCCTAGTCTACTTATCCCCCTGAATAAGAATTCTCTTTCAGTGCTTGGTAATCACTTACAGGCTCTTGTGAAAGGCAAAGGAGGGGAAAGTAAATCATCTTTCTGTTTCTTCCTGTGTCATAGAATCCCTGACTCTTCTATACTAAATTAACTCAAGGAATTCTTAACACCTCATACCTATGACCTTGAACTTGGCCATGAAGACTCTCTTTCAAATATGGTTCTTGAATATAAGTCTGATTTTCTTTTAAATTGGTTTATGACCTTGAGCTTTCCCAACCTCAGTAGTAAACTTCAACTCAGTGACTCCAATGTCAATTTTTCCAGTTTCAATTCAGTAGTGCTGCCTTGAATATCTCATACTCAAGCACTATTTTAAACATTCCTAGGACTGGTAAATTCTGGAATTGTAACTGGCTACTGTTAACTTTTAAAACTTCACCTGACACTCCCAAGATGAGAACCAGCCATTACTACTACATCTCAATGTCAGGTGACATCAAGTGTGCGGTCTCTTCACAAGTCATACACCATCATATCAAAACCTAGAAATAGCATCAGTGAATAGCAGCTAATGAGAGGGTCATTGTAGCAACTGAAGATTGAGAGAGTCTAAGAAGTAAAGCCAGAGATGTAGACTTTCCACAGGTCAGAAATAAGGGAAGAATCGGAAAACAGGAACTCTAGAAATAGCTTAAGACAAATTGAGGAAAAAACACGGTAAGTAGTAGAAGTGTTATATTAGAAAGCAATGCAGTTTATCAAAAACCAAGTGAACTATAAACAAAGATACACAGAAAAGCATTGGCAGCAATATGACCTTAAAAACAATCAAGTTCTGCCTTTGCCAGAAAGACTTATATAGGGCCGGACCCATGGCTTAGCGGTTAAGTGCGCGCGCTCCGCTACTGGCTGCCCGGGTTCGGATCCCGGGCGTGCACCGACCCACCGCTTCTCCGGCCATGCTGAGGCCACGTCCCACATACAGCAACTAGAAGGATGTGCAACTATGACATACAACTATCTACTGGGGCTTTGAGGAAGAAAAACAGGAGGAGGATTGGCAATAGGTGTTAGCTCAGAGCCGGTCTTCCTCAGCAAAAAGAGGAGGATTAGCATGGATGTTAGCTCGGGGCTGATCTTGCTCCCCAACCCCCCCCAAAAAAAAGACTCATATAGATTCTAGTTGACTGAAGCCAATGTCAGAGCTTGCAGGTGGGGGTACTTAAACTCTATTAGGAAGGTGGAAAGTTTATTAATAGGATTGGATAGGGTAGTATGGGCTTAGAGCTAAAGTCAAGTTCTGATAAAAAGACTTGCAGACTTCCCTTTGATGAGACTCTTTATTCAAAGGTGCTACTAAGTACAAGCACTATTCTGAGCACAGCAGTATCAAATTTAGTTAAGAAACAGGTCCTAAAATACAGGAGCTGATAGTCTAACAGAGGAGAAGTGAAGTCATGGGAGTAATTTATTATTAGCAAGATATTTTTGTGATCACATTTTTGATTTAGGAATACTCCTCAGAAGTTATTATATAGGATGCTTTTGTGATACATCTAAGTGGAGAAAGCAGTGATAATAATATTGGCAAGAACTAATAAGCCTTGACTTAAGGCATGTCAGATTTGTATGTGTGTGTGTGGTGTGACATTTGAAAACCATTATGGGATTAGGTTGACAAGATAGAGTGAAAAAAAAAAAGAGAATTACGCCATGGTTTTGGTATCTAAAAATGGCTGAGAGTATTATCTGAAATAAGTGGCAAAAGAAAAGGGGGGTTTTCTTTTGTGTCAGAGGCAAGAGAAGAGCAGTTCTGAGCAGCTGAAGTCTATAATGCCTCAATTATCTGTTGTCTTTATATAATTGTCAGAAAGATGGACATGTCAATCATGTTTAGTCCATGTGGTTAGTAGAACAACTCAGGCTGAAAAAAATCCCTCCATTTGTTGTCTTTAGTTAACATAAGGGAATCGATTCATCTATGAATTTTCCTTTGTTGGCTTTATAAAGATGGACCTCAAAATATATCAAACAAGGAAAAAACACAATAAGTTACTCTTTGAAGGCAGAATAATTTGATGATGATAAAATTAAAAAAAATAAATCAATGCTTGCAGAGAGAGAAGTAACTTCTCTTTCCCCTCATTACAAGAGTAGTTTGTGATCACATCTGTGTAAATGGAATAAAATAAAGACCACAATTATCCAGGTAAGTGTTATCAAAAGAGAATATTGGTTAAATTATTTGGATAATTTAAGAGCTCACTGTCTTACTTGTATTTGCCTGTGTCTCCAAGAAACAGTGTTAGAGGTATAGTAGAAAGAGGTGTAGCATCAGAAAGAACTGGGTTTGGATCTGGCATCTTCCACCTAACAGATCACTATTCATCATATTACTCAATTTCAAAGAGATCTAATTTCCTTATCTAAAAATAAAAAATATTAGCACTGAATTCATACAGCCATACCATATCCAGTGTACTCAGCACTATTCTAAACTTTTTAAACATATATAATCATAACATCAACCTTTTGAGGTAGGGACTCTTACTATCCCCATTTTAAAGATGAGAAAATTGAGACAACAAGGAAACAGTAGCCAAAGTCACAAAGTTATTAAGTGGGAGAGTTGGAAGACTAACCCCAGGGATAGATGATCCCAGAATGCAAAGTCCTTTTCTTTTACTGCATTGTGTGTGCTTCTCATAGGCAAGGAAAAATTATGTCTTGATTACTTTTTTACATCAGTCCAAAATCTGGCACAATATTTTTCACAGAGTAAATAGGAGTGATGATTAATGAAGGAATAAATAAAAGATATGATTTCCAATAAATTAGATTAGTCTATTACTAGTTCTTACCTGGCCAAAAAGTCCGTTTCTTTCTGAATACAAAAATAATATAAATGAGTAGCATCAGCAAGACAACAAACTAGGAAGTCTCCCATTCACATCCCTTCAAGGGAACAATAGTTTGGCAGTCATCCATGGACAAAAGCTCCCTTGTGGGAATTCGTTTTTTTTAAAGTACTGGAAAAAAAAAAAAACTGCCAAAGAGGAATATTATAACTTGGCAAAGCTGCCCTTAAGAAATAAAGGACAGATAAAGACATTCCCAGACAAACAAAAGCTGAGGGAGTTCATTACCACTAGAGTTGCCTTATGAGAAATACTAAAGGAATTCTTCCAGTTTAAATGAAAGGACACTAAGTAACCACATGAAAACATCTGAGAGTATATAACTCATAGGTAAAAAGAAATATGTAGTCACATTCAGAGTACTCTATACTGTAATGGTGGTACATAAATCACTTTTAACTCTAGTATAAAAGTTAAAGAAAAATAGTATTAAAAATAACTATAGCTACAATAATTTGTTAATGGATACACAATATAAAAACATGTAAAGTGTGATATCAATAGCATAAAATGAGGGATGGGGAGAAGCATAAGAGTAGAGCATATGCAATTGAAGTTAAGTTGTTATCAGCTTAAAATAGTCTAACTATCAGATGTCTTGTGTAAGACTCATGGTAGTCACAAAGAAAAAATATATAGTACATAAAATATAAAGAGAAAGGAATCAATGCATAATGCAACAACAACAGCAAAAAAAAAAAAAAAAACCAGAAAAAAAAGGAGACAGCAAGATAGGAAAAAAGGAACTATAAAACAGTGAGAAAACAATTAACAAAATGGCAGTAGTAAGTCCTTATCTTCCAATATTAAATTAAACATAAATAGATTAAATTCTCCAATCAAAAGACACACAGTGGCTGAATGGGTAAAAAACAAATATACAATATGCTGCTTGCAAGAGACTCATTTTAGCTTCAAGGACACACATAGACTGAAAGTGAAGGAATAGAAAAAGACAGTCCATGCAAATAATAACCAAAAAAAAGTACGAGTGAGTATACTTAGATAAAACATATTTGCAGTCAAAATCTTTCACAAGAGACAAAGAAAGTCACTATATAACAATAAAAAGGTCAATTCATCAAGAGGATATAACAATTGTAATTACATGTGCACCCAATATTGGAGCATCTAAATATATAAAGCAAATATTAATAGAACAGAATGAACTAATAGATAGTAATACAATAATAGTAGAGGACTTCAATACCTGACTTTCAACAACAAATATATAATCCAGGAAGAAAATTAATAAGGAAACTGTGAACTTGAATAATACTATAACCATGAGCCTAACAGACATATACAGAACAGTCCATCCAACAACAGGAGAATATACATTCTTCTCAAGTGCACACAAAACATTCTCCAGGACAGATCAGATGTATGCCACAAAGCAAGTCTTAATAAATTCAAAAAGATTGAAATCAAGTATCTTTTTCTGACCACAGTGGCATGAAACTGGATATCAATAACAGGAGGAACTCTGGAAAATTCACAAACATGTGGAAACTAAATGACACACTCTTGAACAACCAGTGGGTTAAAGAATAAATCAAAAGAGAAGTCAAAAAGTATCTTGAGACAGGGGCCGGCCTGGTGGTGCAAGCGGTTAAGTGCGCGCGCTCTGCTTTGGCGGCCCAGGGTTCACAGGTTCAGATCCTGGGCCGTGCACCAATGCACTGCTTGGTAAGCCATGCTATGGTGGTGTCCCATATAAAATAGAGGAAGATGGGCATGGATGTTAGCTCAGGGCCACTCTTCCTCAAGAAAAAAGGGGAGGATTGGCATTGGATGTTAGTTCAGGGCTAGTCCTCCTCACAAAAAAAAAAAAAAAAAGTATCTTGAGACAAATGAAAATGGAATCAAAACATACCAAAACTTATGAGATACAGAAAAAGCAGTACTAAGAGGGTAATTTACTGTGATAAATGCCTACATTAAACAAAAAGATCTCAGATCAACAACCTACTTTACACCTCAAGAAGCTAGAAAAGGAAGAAACTAAGCCCAAAATTAGCAGAAGGAAGGAAATAATAAAGAATAGAGCAAAAGTAAATGAAATAGAGAATAGAAAGACAATCAGATCAATGAAAATAAGAGTTGGATTTCTGAAAAGATAAACAAAATTGACAAATCTTTAGCTACACAAATCAAGAATAAGAGAGGATTGAAATATTAAAATTATAAATGAAAGAGGTGACATTACAACTAATACTGTAGAAATACAAGAGACTACTATGAACAATAATATACCAACAAATTGGATAATGTAGAAGAAATGGATAAATTCCTATAAACATACAACCTACCAACACTGAATTATGAAGAAATAGAAAATTGGAACAGACCAATTACTAGTAAGGAGATTGAAGCAGTAATCAAAAACTTCCCAACAAAGAAAACCCCAGGACCAGACAGCTTCCTGGGGGAATTCTGCCAAATGTTTAAGAAGAATTAATGACAATCCTTTTAAAACTTCTCCAAAAAGTTGAAGGAGAGGGAACACTTCCAAACTGATTTTACAAAGTCAGCATTATCCTCATGCCAAAGCCAGATAAGGACATTACAAGAACAAAACCTACAGGTCAATATCCCTGATGAACATAAATGCAAAAATTCTCAACAAATACTTGCAAATCAAATTCATCAGCACATTAAAAGGACCGTTTACCATTGTCAAGTGAGGTTTATCCCCGCGATACAAAGATGGTTCAACATACACAAATCAAATAGTGTGATACACCATATTAACAGAATGAAGTATAAAAATCAAATGATTATCTCAATAGATGCAGAAAAACATTTTATAAACTTTAACATCATTTCATGATAAAAACTCTCAGCAAATTAGGTATAGAAAGAATGTACCTCAACATAATTAAGGCCATTTATACCAAGTCCACAGATGACATCACACTAAATGGTCAAAAGCTGAAAGCTTTTCCTCTAAGATCAGAAACAAGTCAACGGTGCCACCATGCACCACTTCTATTAAATATAATACACAAAGTCCTAGACAGAGCAATTAGGAAAAAAGAAAAAGAAAAGAAACAAAAGGCATCCGAATAGGAAAGCTAGAAGTAAAATTATCTCTGTTTGCACATAACATCATCTTATATATAGAAAAACATAAAGACTCCATCAAAAACCTGTTAGAGAACTAATCAACAAACTGAGTAAAATTGCAGGATACACAATCAACTTACAAAAGACATTTGAATTTCTATACACTAACAGCAAACTATCCAAAAAGGAAATTAAGAAAATAATTCCATTTACAATAGCATCAAAAATATAAAATACCTAGGAATAAATTTAATCAAAGAGGTGAAAAATCTGTACACTAAAAGCTAAAAGACATTGATGAAAGAAAATGAATAAGACACAAATAAATGGAAAAATGTTCTGTGTTCATGTATATGAAGTATTAATAGTGCTAAAATAGCCATACTACCCAAAGTGATCTACAAATTTAATACAACCTCTGTCAAAATTGCAATGGCATCTTGCACAGAAACAGAAAAAAAATCTTAAATTTTGTATGAAGCCACAAAAGACCTCAAATAGCCAAAGCAATCTTGAGAAGGAAGAATGAAGCTGGAGACATCACACTTCCTGTTCTTTTTCCTTTTTTTTTTTTTGTGAGGAAGATTAGTCCTGAGCTAACATCCGATGCCAATCCTCCTCTTTTTGCTGAGGAAGACTGGCCCTGGGCTAACATCCATGCCCATCTTCCTCCACTTTATATGGGACGCCGCAACAGCATGGCGTGACAAGCAGTGCGTCCAAACCTGCGAACCTTGGGCCAGTGCAGTGGAGCGCGTACATTTAACCGCTACACCATGTGGCCGGCCCCCACACTTCCTGTTTTTAAACTATATTACAATGTTATAGTAATCAAAATAGTATAATACTGGCATAAGACGGTATATTGACCAATGAAACAGAATACTAAGCCCAGAAGTAAACCCACGTATATATGGTCAACACATATAATCTTTGACAAAGGTATCAATAAAAAATAATGAGGAAAGTGTAGTCTCTTCAATAAACGGTGTTGGGAAAACTGGATATCCATATGCAAAAGGATGAAATTGGACCTTTATCTTATAAAATTTAAAAATTTAACTCAAAACTGATTAAACACTTAAATGTAAGACCTGAAATTGTAGAACTCCTAGAAGAAAACATAGGAAAAACACTCCTTGACATTGTTCTTGGCAGTGATTTGTTAAGATATGTTACCAAAAACACAGACAGCAAAAGCAAAAATAAAAATGTGAGACTACATCAAACTAAAAAGCTTTTGCACAGCAAAGAAAACAATCAACAAAATCGAAAGTCAGCATACAAAATGGGAAAAAATATTTGCAAACTATGTATCTGATGAGAAGTTAATATCCAAAATACATAAGGAACTTATACAACTCAATAGCAAATAAATAAATAAATAACTCAATTAAAAAATGGGCAAAGGATACTATGAACAACAACTTTATGCCCACAAATATGATAACTTAGATGAAATGGACCAATTCTTGAAAGACACAATCTGCCAAAACTCACACAAGAAGAAACAGACTGTCTGAATAGGCCTATATTTATTAAAGACATTGAATTAGTTATTAATAACCCTCCCAAAGAGAAGAACCAGGCCTAGATAGGTTCACTGGTGAATTCTACCAAACATTCAAGGAAGAAATTATACCAATTCTCTACAATATCCTTCGGAGAATAGAAACAGAGGGAATGATTCCTAACTCATTCTACAAGGCCAGCATTACTCTAATACCCAAACCAGACACAGACAAAACTATAGACCAATATCTCTCCTGAACATAGAAACAAAAGTCCTCCATAATATATTAGCAAATCAAATCCAACAATGTATATAAAGGACTATAAATTATGGCCCAGTAGGATTTATCCCAGGTATGCAAAGCTGGTTCAACTTTCCAAAATCAATTAATGTATTCATCATATCAACAGGCTAAACAAGACAAATCACATGATGAAATCAATAGCTACAGAAAAAGCATTTAACAAAATCCAACACTCATGTGTGATAGAAACTCTCATTAAACTAGGAATAGAGAGGAAAATTCCTCACCTTGATAAAGAATATCTACAAAAAAACTATAGCTAACATCATACTTAATGGAGAGAAACTTGAAGCTTTCCCACTAAGATCAGACACAGGGCAAGGATGTCCCCTCATACCATTCCTTTTCAACATCCTACTGGAAGTTCTAGCTAATGTAACAAGACAAAAAAGAAAATAAAAGGTATACAGATTAGGAAGGAAGAACAAAAACCTGTCTTTGCTTGCAAATGACATGATCCTCTATATAGAAAATCCCAAGTATTGACAAAAATACTTCTGGAATTAATAAGTAATTATAACAAGTTGTGGGATACAAGGTTAATATACAAAAGTCAATTGTTGTCCTATATACCAGCAGTGATTAAGTGGAATTTCAAATTAAAAACACAATACATTTACATTAGCATCAAAAAAGTGAAATACTTAGGTATAAATCTAACAAAATATGTAAAAGATCTATATGAAGAAAATTACAAAACCCTGATAAATGAAATCAAAGAACTATATAAATGGAAAGATAGTCCATGTTCCTGGATAGAGAGAATCAATACATCCAGATCTCTGAACTTTTCAACTTGATACATAGATTCAATGGAATCCCAATCAAAATCCAAGCAAGACATTTTGTGGATATCAACAAAGTGTTTCTAGAGTTTATATGGAGAGGCAAAAGACCCAAAATAACCAACAGGATATTGAAGTAGATGAACAAAGTAGGAGGACTGATACTCACTGACTTCAAGACTTCCTATAAAGCTATAGTAATCAAAACAGTGTTTTATTGGTGAAAAAACAGACAAGTAGATCAATGGAAAGGATTAGAGAGCCCAGAAATAGACTTACATAAATATAGTCAAGTGATCTGATGTTTGACAAGGGAAAAAAGGTAACACAATGGAGAAAAGACAGTCTTTTAAACAAATGGTGCTAGGACAATTGGACATTCACATGCAAAAAACTGAATCTAGACATACACCTTACACCTTCACAAAAATTAACTCAAAATGGATCACAGAGCTAAATGTAAAACACAAATCTATAAAATTCCTAGAAGATAACATAGGAGAAAGACTAGATAACCTTGGTTATGACAATGACTTTTTAGACACGACGCCAAAGGCATGAAAGAAACAACTGATACGCTGGACTTCATTAAAATTAAAAACATCTGCCCTGGAAAAGATGATATCAGGAGAATTAGAACACAAGCCATAGACTGGGAGGAAACATTTGTAAAAGACACATCCAATAAAGGATTGTTATTCAAAATATTCAAAGAACTCTTAAAACTCAACAATAAAAAAATAAACAATTTTATTAAAAAAATGGGCCAAAAGCCTGAACAGACATTTTACCAAAGAAGATATACAGATGACACACAAGCATATGAGAAGATGCTCCACACCATATGTCATCAAGGAAAATCAGGTTAAAACAACACTGAGCTACCACTCTAACACAGCTGTTAGAAGGCTAAACTCCAGAACACTGACAACACCAAATGCTGGTAAGGATGTGAAGCAACAGGAACTCTCATTCATTGCTGGTCGGAAAGCAAAATGATACAGCCACGCTGGAAAACAGTTTGGCATTTTCTTACAAAACTAAATATACTGTTTCCACAAGATCTACTAATCTACTCCTTGGTATTTACCAAATACTTGAAAACAATGTCCTCACAAAAACCTGCACATAGTTGTTTATAGCTGCTTTATTTGTAATTGCCAAAACTTAGAAACAACCAAGATGTCCTTCAGTAAGTGAATGGATAAACTGTGGTACAATCCAGACTATGGAATATTATTCAGTGTTAAAAAGAAATGAGCTATCGAGCAATGAAAACACATGGAGGAATCTTAAATGCATATCACTAAGTGATAGAAGCCAATGTGAAAATTCTACACACTGTACGATTCCAATCATATGACATTCTGTGAAAGACATAACTATGGAGACAGTAAAAAGGTCAGTGTTTGCCAGGGGTTGGGAGTGGAAGATGATAAACAGGCAGAGCAGTGAAAACAGTGTGCATGACACCATAATGATGAATACATGTCGCTATACATTTGTCAAACCCATAGAATATACAACCCAAAGAATGAACTGTTACAGAAACTATGGAATTTAGGTGATCATGATGTGTCAGTGTAAGTTCATCAATTGCAACAAAAGTACCATTCTGCTGGAGGATGTTGATAATGGGGGAGGCTATGTGTGTATGGGGGCAGCAGGTCTATGGGAAATATCTTTACCTTTCCCTCACTTTTGCTGTGAACCTAAAATTGCTCTAAAAGTGTCTTCATTAAAAAATATGGACGAAACACCTGAACAGGCATTTTTCTAAAGAAGGAATACAAAAGGCCAATAGGTATATGAAAAGATGGCCAACATAACTAATCATGGGAAATGCAAATCAATACCACAATGAGATACCACCTCGCACCTGTTAGGGTGGTTATTAATCAAAAACACAAGAGATAAGTACTAGCAAGGGTGTGGGAAAAAGGAATCCTTGAACATTGTTGGTGGAAAGGTAAACTGGTACAGCAATTATGGAAAGCAGTATGAAGTTTCCTCAATAAATTAAAAAGAGAACTACCATATGATTCAGCAATCCCACTCGTGGGTATATGTCCAGAGGAATTGAAATCAGTATCTCAAAATATATCTGCACTCTCACATTCATTGTAGCATTATTCACAATAGCCAAGATGTGGAAACAACCTAAGTGCCCATCAATGGATGAATGGAGAAAGAAAATGTGGTATATGTGGTACAGTGGAGTATTAGTCATCCATAGAAAAGAAAATCCTGCCACTTGCAATAACATAGATGAACCTGAGGGACATGATGCTAAGTGAAATAAGCCAGACACAGAAAGACTAATACTGTATGATCTCATTTACACGCAGAAACTAAAAAAGTCAAACATAGAAGAACCATTATGATGGTTTCCAGGTGCTTGGGGGTGAGGGAAATGGAGAAATGTTTTTCAAATGGTACAGTTATAAGACGAATAAGTTATGGGGATCTACTGTACAGCATGGTGATTATATTTAATAATACTGTACTGTGTACTTGAAATTTGCAAAAAAGAATAGATCTTAAGTGTTCTCATCACATGCATACAAAAATGTAACTATGTGAGGTAATGAATGTGTTCATTTGCTTGATTGTGGTAATCATTTCACAATGTGTATATATAAACTAAATCATTGCATTGTACACCTTAATATATATAAAATTTTATTTGTCAGTTAGATGTCAATAAAGCTGGAGAAAAAAAAATAAAAAGAAAGAGTATGCATCAAAAGTTTATCCCTAAGAAGTGAGTAGATACAGTCAGAGTCCATAGGCCAGTACTAGGGAAATGAAGATGATCTTTAATCAACCAGCAACAGCTTGGGTTTAGCGCAAGAGATCAATGCCATTGCATTAAGATGATTATCAAAACAGCCACACAGCAAGAAGTGTACTGATATGAAAAATGCCTTTCTACGGACACATGGAAGATCATTCTGGCAGGATTTGTTTTGTTTTGTTTTACCATAACAAAATAATATATAAAATGAAAACCTTAATCATGAAAAAAATAATAGAAGCCTATTTAGGGCAGTAAAAATAATAAAAGCAATCTAATTTAAAGATAAAAATAAAAATGATGATCTCTAGTTAGCCACATTAATAACAGCTCCTCAAACAGGGAAACTCCCAAATTTCAGTAGCTTAACACAATGGAAGATGATTTCTCATTTACATAAAGTCAAAATGAGTGTTACTGATCAGCGAGTGGCTCTCTTCTAATACATAATTTATGATTCATGACTCCTTTTATCTAGTAGTTCAGCCATCTTCCAGGGCCTTGAGTCCAATAATGGGTCCTCTGCAAGTGGGAAGAGAATTGAGAAGACCCATCTCCTTCCATTGGAGATAATTAGTCTCATGTCCCTACCTACATGCAGGGTAGAAGAGGAGCACAGATTTTTGTTGGACGTCTGCATAGTTTCTTGAAACTGAGATCATACTGCAAATTTTATTATCATTGTGTCATAAGAAATGGTTTACTCTTCTGACCATGTGCCAAAAAGAACTATAGCACTCGTGTCTTTCCCAGAGAAGAGCAGCAAAGATTTTTCATGTGCCTATTATGTACGTAGTACTGTAGTCAACACTGTGAAGAATACAGAATACACAAGATGTGGACAAAATTAATAATGTTGCATTATCATCAATATGTGAAATAGTAAGAGAGCAAGATAAATGCCATTAATTTCAAATTCTGTGACCAGGGCAAAAATCCTCCAAGCAAGTTACTAAGGAAGGGACCTTGCAGAACTTGAAGCATAAATAGAATGTTAGACAGGCATAGAAGAAGGAGAAAGAAATTCCAACACACAAGGGATAGAGAAAAACCATGAATCATAGTTCAGTGCTTCCAAAAATCACCATTATTAATCATAATTCAAATCTTTTATGAGGTTTTCATATACGACACTCTTTATAAATGACAGAAAGCTTTTAGCCAATTGGTGATAAAACTGAATTAATTAAAATTTACAAGATCTTTCAGAGTATTCCAAACATTGTACTTTACTCATCTATTTTGAAAAAGATTGGTATAATGGGTACAATTTCATCACTTTATCCCATGGGGATAAAGAATGTTTTACTATGACATAGTATTTATTTCAACTGCTTTTCATTTTTTGTATCCATTTGGCTTAACATTTAGAAAGAACTTGATGATATCAAAGAAAACCATAGCACAAATCACAACTGTCAACTCTTTTAGTTTTAGGCTTTAACTGACTAAGATGAATTACTTCATCATTGAATAAATCATTACTAATCATAATTTGTGTATGTTCTTGGACTGTGCAATCGAGACTGGCGGCACTACAGCCTGCCCAGAACTAATTGCTATAAATGTGCCAGATGTTGTAAAAATCTGGACACATTTGTGATAAAGCCGAATAGTGCAAATTTGGTATGAAACTGGAAGTGCATGATTTAAGGGTGTAATCTATATTTCTGACATTATAGGTCAAAGAAATATAGTAAGTATAGAGAGCCTTTATTAATATTGTAAAAGGTTATTTCCCTCTGCACTAAAAACCATTTTTTTTTTCTTTTATGTCTTGATCCTAATAGATCTGGGCTTGGCTATAAATTTCTATGCTCCCACAAAGGGCATCGGTCTGTGGAAAAATAAGAAACCAAGGTCTAAATTGGAACACTGTTCTTTTTATTTCAGATATTAAGAGAGCCCTCTGCCTTGTTATACACAAAAATGCATAATAAAATAGAATGTTCTATTCTTTAAGAGTCCTAAGACTATTAGGACAGAAATAATATGTTAGGAAGAGAAAAAAAAATTCCTTGGCACTTTCTGATTCATTTAGAATTAAGCTGCATATCTCTACATTAAATAATAAGCAAACATTACTTAGAGGTTATGGGTATCAATATTTCCATTTTCTGTGCATTGTTATGGTAATAAAGACTTTTAAGTCAAGGAAAATATGAAGCTATAAAACTTAATGCTCTATTTGAGGAGCAATTACAGCAAATTATAAGCAACTGGGTTGTACAAAACTGCTATGAATAAAATTTTAAAGTATAATAATATACCATAAGCATTTAAATAGCTGATACTATCCATTTATTTTGTGTCAGTCTTTCTAAAGATAATTACCAAAAAAAAAAATAATGCTGGATCCCTGAAATAATTATTATGTTGATTACTTAGAAGGGTAAGCTTCAAGTAAATTTCAGATTAAGAATTTTTAATAGAATTCTGGTATAAAATATCACATTTTCTGTTCCATCTCATTTAATGCAATAGAGAATTTGTGGCATGCTTCTTGTAACATTTTGCGTGTGCGTGTGTGTGTGTGCTTGCACACTTAATTACTTTGACAAGACAAGAGTGTATTTACTGTTAACTATTTTTGAGTAAATATTGCAGATATTTTATAGAAATTTAAGCATTTCACTCATGATATTTTCCAAATTAAAATCAATATGTTTTGAAACCTACTAAATGACTGGATTCTAGTATACATATACTATCAACTATAGTTTATAAAATTCATCTCAGTGGGTGTTTTTCTATGTATACTTTCATCAAACCATAAGATACTGAAAGCAATATGTAACCAGACATATATCTGTATTGTACATGAATTAGTTATACATCATAAATAATTATTGATGTCATCTTTTTCTTAAAACCATTTCCTAAACCTGTGTAATATGGTTTGGTAATTTCAGTAATATTTATGTTTAATTGTCATTTAATTGTTTTCTTGCTGTTTTTGATGAAGATAGTAATATTAGTAAACCAATTCACTTGAATACCATTACAAATTTTTATTATACATTATGTATTTATAATCTGCTTGATATCTAATATGCTTGTTTCCCCATTAGTGTTTTTTTAAGATTATTTTCTCTTTCCATTTATTCATATAGATTATTTAGGATGATTTGCAGTTTAACAATGAGATATTTTGGCTAGTTATTGGTTTATTTAATTATCTTTCAGCATAGCAATAAGAAAATCTCTTCACAGTGGGGAAATAAAAATATTAAAATGTACTTAAATAAATGTATAGTGCCTTATTCTAAACCTTTAGAGAATTCTATAGGGTCTTTGATATTCTGAATACACCTTTGTTGATAACACACATGTATAAATGCAGTGCAAGAATATACTTAGACATATAATTGAGTGCCTGTCTTATCTATTTGTTACAAGTTTCTCTGAGATATATGAAGCCTATGGAAATTGCTAAAATGGTAGGCCTAAATGATATTTTTATAATTTGACCCACTGGCACACACGGATTGACTCAAAGTTAGACCACCTAATTTCTGGCTAGGGAGTTAACTGATTTCACTTAATAATAAAAATAAGGGAAATAAAGTCTGCATTTAGGCAATGATCTCTGAGCTAAATTATCTATTGGGATGAGGTAAGATTCAGGGCCACAGAAACCCAGAGACACGTGCTAGCCAACATAGCGTTGGAGAAAAAACCGTTCATAAGCAGATTAAACTTTAATTCCGGGAGCAGACATAAACACACAAAAAATGAGCCCACACAGCCACACACACACAAAGAAAAATTAGACCACACAATCATTATAAGTGAGAACTGGGAAAGAGCCTCACTTTTTGAATTTCATATTTAAGTTTCAGCCTCCAGGAGGTATGCTTTTCTTTCTTTCTGCTTGTTTGCTAATGGATAACTAAGGAACTGAATTTTGCATTCACAGTTACCACCCTTTTACTATAAGCTGCTTTCACTAGGTTCTGTACATTGCAAACACAAGCCCTTGACACAGGGAAAAAGGACAAAAAACGGAGTAAGAAACAAAACCACAGAATTCTTTCTAAGATTACTTTTATTAAGTTGAAATTTTAAATGATGAGATTCAAAGAACAATGAGCCGAAAGCCCATGGTTGGAAAGTAAGGATATTGGATTCCTTGAAAAACGCTTTGCGTTCTACAAGCCCATGGTCCTGTTCCCTGAGAGCATTTGATAATTCTTCACCAAGTACTCGATGCACTGTCCTTTAGCATATCTGGTGACATGTGTGCTGGCCCTTTAGGCAACTAATTTTTTCTTCATAGGCTTATCTTCTAGACTAAGTCCTCTAGGGCTCATCACTCACAGGTTCAGCTGTATGTGGAAATATGTGGAGAATTTCAGAACTTAATAATTAAAGATAGTAAGGAAGGAAAATTAGCAGGATACAAAAGACACTGATTAATGAACGTGAGAGAAGAAGAAAATCAGAACTAAGAGTAGCCAAGACCTGAGAAAAGGCACAGGAGAGAATATCAGAATATAACAACGGAACAACAGCAGAGATTTCCCATCCACTTCTTTTATAATCCAAAGAGTAGCTGCCATACTTTAGGATCAATCTCCATAGCAATTGGGCCCTTGTTCATCAAGCACCTTTATTCTAGAAGGTTCCGTACTCTCATAGCCTCCAAATTGGGATGAACTCTAAAGAGAGAAAAAACTGCTCTTTAGATCTCCCTTGCGCCCATTCCCTGGAGGCTTCATTCTGTTACTCAGGCTTTTTATTTTATCTCTAAAAATCTCTTAACCAATTCCAATTCCTTATATAAATTTTCTTTTCCTCTAGGAAAACAGTAGAGAGTTTGGTTATTGAAAAATAATACAGAAAACAATTCTGTTTTAACTATGAAATAGTTATATTTTATTTTCCAATAAGACTTTCAAAAAAATTTTTTCACATTGCTGTGTAAAATATATAGAATTGCCTTTTATGAGAATATACTGTAAGATTATGATTATTAATAAAAGCTTCTTACATTGAGCTCTTTCATACTATTTTCTTTAGGTAGAACATATGACCAAAGATCCACGAAATTAAATAAAAATAAGCCAAAACATAAACAAAACTAACATGCAGTGGCTTATCCTGTCTATAAAAAAAGGAATCTCTCTGGGTTCCTGTTTCTTATCACATCTCCTAAATTCTCCCAGCACACATCCTTACTCATTCCCTAAGGCAACTGTGTACACACTTTATTGGGCAGAGACCAGTGCGTTAATTGTCCATGTTTACTAGCGTGCCAGGTTACACATTTCTAGTTTGTAGAGCTAAAAGGTTTCACACATGGGTATCATATTTTAGTCTCTTTTCTTTTTTTAGGCAGTCAGAGTGATACCTCTGGCCGGTATGTTTCCCTACATGAGAAGAGATCAAGCTGTATTGAGCACTTCAGTCTCAACGTCTTCTGTAAAATGGAGACAATTAATTACCAAACAGGATACTATGAGGATTAAATAGGAATAACAAAGTAAATTAAGTACTTGCCAAGCATAAGTAAATATTCAATTAATGCTTACTAATATAGTAAGTATTCAATTAACGGTAGCTCTTGTCACATTTATACTTTATTGTTTTATTTTGATATATAATATCTGGGTCAATAAAACACAGCTGAGACAGGAATACAGGACTACATTTAGTTAGCAATATCTAAGTCAAACTATGACTAAACCATGATCTACTTCTTCTAGGTGACTTGAATATCTAGGTAATCATTGGGTTCTTAAGTCATCGTTAAACCCTTAGAGTTAAGATTTTCAGTTTCTGGTAGAACAATGAATGCCCCTCTGCTCCCACTTGATGCTACTTTCTTATTAATCTAGTCAAAGCCCTGTCACTTCATCACATATTTCAGCCACCAAGCTAGAATCTTCTTAAATTCTTCCTTGCTCTAGCCCTATGGACACAGGGGTCACTAGAAGTTTGCACACGTACTCCATTATCTACCCCAAGAGATCTATTGAATATTGAAGGACTTGTTCCTTTCATTTCAAGTAATTATTTAATTTTCTGTTGCCTAGAGATAAAAACGATGAAGAGAAATAAAGATAATGAATCTGAAATGCGCTAAGATATCCTAAGATGCCACTAACACAGCAAAGCCAGTTCTCTATCAATCTATCATCTTGACATAACAGCACTTACTAGTTATTAACCTGAAAAGACATTCATTTAAATCTTAAAGATCACAATAGAGGAATATATACTATTTTGATGTCATTATTTATATTTCATTTCTAGTCCTTCTTTTGATTCTCATTTATAATGGGACTAGATTATAATGGCTAAGGTTAATGAGACAATTAACTTTATACACGATACCAATCACAAAGATTGTTTTACTGTAATTAACCATGGTGACTTCTAGCAGAGTTCTTTGTACTCATAAATATATTTTTCAGGAGTTCTCAAGGCTTAAGGGAATTATTTTGAAAGTTTCAAAAGCATATCAAGAAGCCAGATATAGAAATATTTAATTAAGTTTTGCTATGGGAGATGAAATGAACATGAATCAAGTGAAATGTAAGTTTGTGGTAGTCAGCAGTATATCAGTCTCTGAACAGATAGACGCAGGCATTCACGTGAGAGCTTTTAGTGGGTTTCTAGAACCTCCCATTTGACCTTTTCTTAAGTCTGTTTTTCAGATGTGCTTGTTTTCTGACTGACATATTCAAAATGCTCCTTTTCTGCTGACAGTGCCCAATTTTGTTGTTTTATGGGGATGCAGCTCGAGAAATTTGCAAAGACATGACCGGTAGCTCACGTACAAAAATAGATTTTAGAAATTGAAGAGCTGTAATCATTCTTGTGTTTTTTCCCCTCACCATGAAGCTTGTCAGCACCTCATGCAAATACATTTCATAATTTTAAAGACTCAGACCTTTAAAGGTATACCCACCGTCAGGATTTCACTTGCTTTGCTGGGGCTTCCGCCTCTTATATATTCCTGGGACTTTAAGTGACTTCCTTCCCATGCTCAGAGAGAGTAAGGAGTCACTTTGACAAAGTAATAAGACATCAGGATGAGGCAAACAATTGCTAGCTGAAAAACAAGTTATTTTTTAAATCTTTAAACACATCTCTAGAGGTTCTTATTTCTATTATGCTCTCTGTCAGTGTTGAGTGAGGCAGTAATTAATTTGCTTTCCCACTATTGTATGAAACTCTATATTTCATTTAACTTTTTTTTGAGAATTTCAATGCTTTCTTCTTTCTGTTTTACTAGAACGACACAATGACATATCTCTGTACACTGGTGTCCTAATTAGTTTATCTCCTGACATAACTTTAATTAGCTTTATGATATGTCTGGCTGACTTTTCCTCATTGACAATTGCTACTGTGCTTCAGAAAAAAACAGTGATATTTATGTTACAACCTCTTTTACTTTTCGAAATCCCCCTATATCTAGCACAAAAAGAGAATGTTTTCCTTTTCACTGATAGGAAGCAGAAGTCATAGTAAAACAAACAATGGATTTCTCCCCTGATCAGCCCCTTTTTGACATCTGGGCCCCGGAGAGCAGTCTAAAAGTGTCTGTGTGCCGGGGCCATCTCCATCAGAACTGGGAATTCCCAGCAAAGTCAGCCGACTGAAGCCATATATGGCCCAGGGGTAGGTGAGCTTTTCTCTTTGATGTCGGATATAGCCCTGTGAAGGTTTTCTTATGTTATTTCACACTATTTCTCCACTGTAGTTTTCCTGCTCTTCTAAATTGGAAACATACTTCTCATTCTATTTAGCAATTATTGGGTTTCCCTAGTGAGTTAGCATATATGAATCTCTTGTAAGATGGTGAATGTTTAATATATCTATAGCCTCCTTCCCAAATTACCTGAAAGATGTAAAGTAGTAGTTTGGGATTTAAAATCTGTTGTAGAAAACCCTTCTCCTCCCTTTTCCAGCTGCTAAATTACAACTTGAATCAGTTATTGAAAACCAACATGTAATCTCTAGCTCCCATTCTTGCTTTTTAAGTACAGAATGGTTCAAGGGGAAACATTGGAATCAGGACTATCTGGTCTGTTTCATCTGTAACGGGGATAACTACACTCACTTCGTAAAAAGTAACTAGCGTATTAAAAAAAACAAAACCCTGTGAGATATAGTTTCTATCTGCTCTTTCAATTTCTGAATTTGAATTCCAAATCCTTGATTTGAGCCAACTGAAAGGACAGATTAAGCATGTCATAGGAATTCTCAAACTCTAGTTATTTGAAATAAAATATTATATATGTCAGAAGGAAAGGAGGCCATGGTGTAAAACAATGGTAATATTCCAGATGACCAAAAAAATTACAGATAATGGATTTAACATTGTGTTTTAGAAAAACATGTTTGTCTACACAAAAAGCTATTAAATGATAAAGAACTAATGCTTAAGAAGACAGGGTCTGGAATCTGCCAAATGAAGCTTGGCTCTATTCTCAGATATGCCTTTACTACTTATGCTATCATAGAAAATTACTTAATCTCTCTAAGCCCCAACTGCATCATTCAAACAATAGGTATGAGTATAGCCCCTACCTGAAGAGGGCTGTAAGGATTAAATAAGCTAAAACATACAAAGAATTTAGCATAATGTCTTAACAAAATGATCCTGCATAGACATTATTATTATTATTATTATTAAGGCATTCAGATTTGGCTAAAGTTGGGTTAGTATGGGATTTCATTAGTCTGATTGTGTTCCTTTTGTATGAATTAAACTTTCTGTCCATGGTATTATCAAGGGTTACTTTTTGACTTTTCCTGCAGTGGGGACTTTTTACAAATTTCCTGATTACTTTGATTGATTCAAGACCATGACACATAGCAGAGTTCTATAATTGTTACAGTCATCGAACAATGCCAGTCAGTCAACCTTCTCGTATCATCTTAAATCTTAAAAGAAAAAACGTGAACTTTTTCTTTCAGGGTTCTGTGAAATTCATTTGACATCTCAAAAGCTAAGAAGATTTGCCTTTTTTCCTCTCCATTTCAAACATAAAATTAATGACTTTGCAGCCAAACTGATAAGAGCAGTGTCATTTAATGTCTCAGATGAAATAAGAGGGGGCAGGAGTAGTTGTGGATTCTAGGATGTTAAGGGGCTCCTAAGTGGCAAAGCTCTTAATACACGGCTTTACCTTGTCAAGAATTTTAATACCTCCAGCTGGAATACTGATACACCTCAAGGAAGATCTCACGTGTTTTCGCATAATCAAAAGCAGCCGGTGCCATAATGTGTGCGTGAGAGATTGGCACCCAGGAGTTCCCCTCTGTGAAAATGTCCTCCAAAGTCTGGTTACTCCAGCAGCCTGGTGCTCCCAGTCCCTGATAATGATGCGACTGTCCCCAGCCTGGCGCTGAAGGCAGTCCTCTCCAAGGTCACTCAGCAGTGTGTCCTGTTTCTCTTGTGTTTACCGTTTACTGTCTCTTTCAAGCACAGAACAATTAAAGCTATCTGGAAAGCCAGTGTCTTTCTGAGGTTACCTAACAGAGGCTGCTAAATATCCTTTTGTAAAGCCAAGGGAAGGTGGGTGAATCTTACTGTAAGCTTTTTTAAATAAGGCATCTCTATTGTCTTTGTTTTTCTGCCTCAAGGTATCATAATATAGGGAAAATCATATATTGTCTTGCTGCTACCCCTCGTTCTTTCTCCCCTTCCCTTACTTATCCTCTGTTCTTCTTTGTTGAAATTATTAATGGAATTAAATGAGATTCTATATGTGATAACATCTAGCATACAAAATACACTGACTGACTGAATGAATAATGAATAAAATGTCCTAAAAAAGCTCAAATCAAATCAATATGTACTCTGATCAATTAGTTCTCAATATGGAGATTATCCTCAGTTTTACACATATAGCACAATATCTTTTTTCTTTTCTATTTTCTTTTTCTTTTTTTGATAACTGTTTCTCCATGTAGAAAATAGCACACGCTATGGCGGGATGCCCAGAAAATCCCACCACTACCCTGATGACAGCAGCATATACAAAGTGGGTTGGGCTGATAGTGTCGCTGAAACAATGAGCGCTCACACAATTGCAAAATCACCTTTTACTCATAGAGGAGTCCTTTGGCTTTTTCAATCTCTCCTTGACTTTAAATATATCTTTTGCAGGTCTGCAGGGTTATATACTGAAAAAAGCATATACTTTACGTATGAAAACTTGGGTTTGAGTTCCAACCATATCTAGCGTTGGCTAGATCTATAACCTTGAACATATTAACCTCTTTTGCATATTTTTTCATTTAGAACATGTGTTACCGCCCAAGGAGTGGTCTTCTGCTCTCCGCAAGACATGCCAATAGTCAACAGGCAAAGTGGTAGGACAAAAAGGATTTTTTTTTATTACAGCTTGATAGCAAGAGGGAAGATGGTCTACTCATGTCCAAAAAAAAGAAAACATCTTAAGGGGGCAGAAGATCTTACAGCAGTTATATAAGCCAGTGGGTTACAGGGGATGGGGTTAGGAATGTTGACCCTCAGGTGTTACAGACTGGGAGTGCCACACAGATCTTTTAGTTTTCATTGATGATGGCTATTTGCATAGACTATCTGTTCTAGAGTCATCACATTCCTAAGGAACTCAAGAGAACAAAGTTATCATCTTATCGCAGCTGGGAGGTACAGGCACAAGCAGAGGTCATAAAATCTACAGAGTAGTTAGATCTCCTGGAGGGTACATATCCAGCTGGGTTAGTTAGTCAGAGGTCATTCAAAGCTGCAATAGGGTTTCTTTTCTACAATATGGCTTCCCTTATGTCAACCTTGTGTTGAGCTGGTATCACATGTAGATAATATCTTCACCCCACAGGATTATTGTGGTATGTGATTGTGTGCATAGGTACATATTTATTATGGTTTCCACAAAGACAAACTGATAGACTTAGGCTCAAAGACTCTATTTGAAATCAGATATCTATCTACCTAAAACATTTATGTCCCACATGACATCTTGCTGCCTCACAAAAGTACAAATAGAGCTAGGAAGAAAAGTGTTACGATTATTTTTTAGATATGTGTTTATATGTGTGTGTTTGCAGGCATGTGCACATCCCTCTATGTCAATGTAATAGAGATACATTCACTTCTGAATTCTTAGTAGAAATACAAAAGATCGTGTTGAACTTGGTTCAATTATGGAAACTGAACTTAGAAGGAATGTATACATATTTTTGAAGGAATATTACAATTAAAAAAGAGATTATCTAGAATTGATAATTTCCACACTACTACATAAAAATTCTGACAAGTTTTTCTGCTTGATTTGTTTGTACATGAAAGGAAGACTGTTTTACTCTTTAAGATCAATACCATAAATTTCTAGTGGAGCCACGCTGTATGTTGGTCTGATATTCTTCAATATCAGTGAAGATGCCAGATGTAGATACGGAGTAAACTGATATTTGGTTTGATTTACGAAAATACTATAAAAGGATCACAGCTTGATGTAATTAAGAGTTTGGTGGAAAATTATCTTGAAATAGACTATGATTAGATAAAGAAGGAAGCAAAAAGAAGAAGGGACTGACCAATTGGAAGAAACTGGAGGGTAAAAGGTTCATGTTACACTTAGTAAACACTAAGCATGTGAGCCATCATACAACACTTCCACATGTGTGTCAGACACAAAACATCACACTCTCTCTCAGCTGAAATGTAGTTTCACAACCCTTCTCAACACAGCCTTCCAGGAAGCACAGCCAATTGACCTCCACTCCACCTCTAGATAAATCTTACCTAGCACCATGATTCTCCATTACGTGGCCTTTCCTTAAGTCATTGCGTTGGCAAAAAAATGGAAAGAGTATTGTGCTTGTAGGCAGGCAATCTGAAAGTTTAGTCCCATATGATTCCCGTTGGAAAAAAAATTCACCTCACCTTTCTAAAATTCTGACCATGATCCTTCTCACAAAGCTCTGTTGGAGAGAACAGATATTGTAATGCATGGGAACGTGCTCTCTAAATTGTAAATGCCAGTGGATTCTCCTGTAAATATTAAAATCTACATTTTAGGCTCTCCTTTTTAGACATCGGCTTATTACGCCTGAGTTAGGGGTGTAGAATCCACTTTTTAGAAGACTGCTGGATGATTCCAATAAGCAACTTGAGAATGCACTACCTCATCATTTTGCACACAGGTATGAAGGTAAACTACGATGATAATAAACACCAGGATGATGGGATGATGACCATGCCAAAAGCGGAAGATGATTTAATGTGAATTTGGACTAAAGTCCTTTAAAAAAAAAAAAGTACACTCCTAATCAAATTAATTTTTTAAAAATCTTACCTGGATGAAAATAACAGTCCTTCTTTGAACTTCTTACATTCCCTTGCATAACTCAAATTCCTTTAATGCTTCAGGGGAAGTGCCTGGTCATTCAGAGATGAAAGAATTTCATAGGTAAAATTACTCCAACAAAAGCTACATTAATGACAGCGGAACAGCTGTGCTAGATGTCTGCCCCAGTATCCCTGCCACACCTCCTTTGTAGTTAGCTGAAAATCAGGTCATGAAGTTGAAACATCTGCCCAGAGACCTTGAATGAGACTCAGAATATTTTTACTCTTGCTTAATATATTGAAGGACACTACGGGGGGCAGGGGAGGGACATTGACTCTGGTCTCATAGACTTAGTCTCATTCCCATTCCATTACTGCTAGTTGGTTATCCCTGTGCAAAATACTTCACCTTTAGAAGTCTGAATTACTCTTCTATAAAAGGCAACAGCTCTTACCTTGTGAAGCTGTTGAGAGAATCAGTGATGAAAAATATCCGTGTGTATCTATAATGCCTTACCGTGTCCCTAGCATGAGTGGTTACCAAATTTTCCTTTCTGCATGCTAATTTCATAAGAGCAAGACAAAGAAAGCATTTGTAATTACTACAAGGCAAAACTGTTTAGTATGACAGCAGTAGAACGACTTTGGACTTGGCTGACCTATTGGAAACTGGAAGGGGTGATATTCACATTTGGGTCTCAGATAGGGTGGTGCAGCATTTCTTCCAGAGCACATCCTCTTGGACATGCAGAGGCCGTGGAAAAATTCAGACTCTGTTTTGCTCATAGAGAGTCAAAGCACGGGGGCAGACAGCCATGCAGAAGCCACATCATTCTATTTTCGAGAACTGGGGGTGAAGAGAGGCGCTTAGAGTCGAGGAATAAATAAGAAGCTCTCAAGAAGTCCTCTTGTCCTCTCTGGCCATTTGTACAAAATGTACAACCCCAATAAAGGGGAGGGGAGGGAAGTCTCAGATTCCAATCTAACAATTTCCTAACAATATGATTCACTTTTAGAAAACTACCCTTGCCATTGGCGTCAGCCTTCACTTTTCAAGAAAGATATCTACCGTTCTTTCTCTTTCAGATTCTACCTAAGACTCTGCAAGGACTGTTTTCTGATTTACGTTGTGATTTCAATAACTCTGAGCTCTCTTTAACTGCTCTGATCTGTTCTCTGCAAACCTATATTCAGTGTTTCTTCACTTTCCTTCCTCCTGGTTCTCATTCTTATCCTACTCTAGTGTGGAGCAACTCTAGCCTGAAAACCAACTGGAGACACCATGCAGATCATGCCTCCTCTGAAAATATTTTACAGGTTGAGTTTATCCTAAGTCTGACACAGGCATTAAAGACCCTTTATTTCTAACTACAAGCTTTGCTCTTCTAAGATTTGGAGTAGATAAGATGAGGGAAATGATAAGACTCTAGAAAAGGAAAGAGCATGGAAAGTCAAATTTCTTAAGGAAGGCTTCTTTTGAACTTCATGTGGGACATTCAAAGATGTATATATACATATATATATGTATGTATATATATATATATATATAAAATTACATGTAAGAAGGGAACATTCTTAGTGAAGGTGTAGCATCAGTAACAAAATGATGTGTCTGAGGAATGTTGATGATGAGTGACTTTCCCTCCTGTGGACTGAACCTGCAGAGCCTAAGAGTGGATAATATCATTGGGGCTGGAGAAACTTTATTACATGCAGCCTAGCTCCTTTCCATACTCTCTCCTCAAAAATCTTAACCCTAGTCTCTACATCCCAAGCCAATTTTTTAGTTTTGCTCCAAACCTGACATCACCACTCCTACACTTTTGGAGACATAATGTGGACTGGTGCCATTTCAATCCCATTTATTATAAACTTTCAGACAAATTGTCTTGACAGTCCTTGCCCCACAAATTCTTTTCATCTCACTTTTCTTAATAGCTGGTGATGCTAAAGTTTCAGCATCCATCAAGACTAGCCATCCTAAATGGCAGTGAGTTGATTATAAATATATGTTTCTACTTCAATGAAGAAATGAGGAGACTACGTTCAGTAAGTGAATGAGGTGATGATTTACTGAAGTTTCATTTCTAATAAACGGTGGACATTTCTTCAGCAATAATTTGTCCACACCTTAGTAAAGAACCTCAGCCTTTATTACGTCATTCCCCTACTCACCAAGTATTTAGCAGCTCCACATCACATCCACCTGAGTTCTAAGCTCTTCGGTGTGGCCCTCACAGTATTCATGATCTTGCCCAACCCACTAGGCAAGCCTCTACAAATATCTCCAGCCACAACTTGTACTTCAGTTACTAAATAACACTTCAGCAACTGAATCATTTACTGAGGAGTTAGGGAGTACACATTGTCATGCCTCTATGTCTTCACGGTTATGTTTCATCCACCTTGAACGCCATTCTAATTATTTTCTACACAGTAGACTTCTATTTAGTGGTATCACAGGTTCTGTCATTATCTCTGATTTGAAACATTTCAATTCCATTCAGGTCCCATTGGTCACTAGTTTTTGTGTGTTTCCACAGTACTTTTTCCACCCATAGTTTTACCAGCATTCCACTGCATTTAATTACCTCTCAACACATCCGTGCTTCCCACCATAATTTAAGCATAAGAAGCTCTGGAGAGGTGTGTTACACCTTTGTATATCCCTTGAGTCTAGCTTTGTGTTGGACACAGAGCAGATAACAGCTAACGTTTGTTGAATGAAGGCGTAGATGACTGAGTACATCATCAAGCTGGTCTGAATCACAATGGGGCTTGAGGGAGTCTCCATAACCCAGGGTGCAAATGAGTCTCTGAGCTAGGACCTGAAATAGTGTTTGTTTTGGCTTGATTTGTACGGAGAGCTTTTGCGTTGCATTAAGGCCCACTGGATGCACAGCAGTTTGCACATCACTCTCTAGATGCTGTGACCTTCTGAATCCAAAGCCAGTAGCCTGGCTGAAGGAGACCGCACAGCCTTCTGTCAAGGCAAACAGACGTTACTACTCTTTGCAGCATTCTCAGGGAGGTCTTGATTGTTACTGCAAAACCAGTTTGTACATTCAGATCAAAAATGATAGTGAAATAATGTGATAGAACACAATAAAAACCTGGAAGTTCACGTAGAGGGCTGAATTGCAGCAATGGCTTCTAATTCTGTACCTAGACACAATGGGGTGCATTAAGAAAGTCATTTAGTCAATGTCCTGTTGTGCCCAGGTATAGAGGGCATATGGTGTATTATCCCACATCAGAGCAATTATGAATTTCCTTGTGTTGATCTTTGCCTCTCTCAAAGTTTTGCTTTTGGGCACAAAGGAGGCTTCAGCGGAGACTTCTTGTTAGGCTTCTGTTCTTTTGTTTCTTTTTTTACTATTCACATCTGAAGAACTAAAGTTGAGGGGCTTGACTCAATTACTTTTTATGACAACTACAGTTTTTAAAAGGAAAAAAAAAATAGTGGTTCTTGAGGACATAGGGATTCGCAGTTGTGAAAAAACTGAGTGTCTCTGATGAGTATTTACCTGGTATCTTGCCATTAGGAAAGAGTGTGGCAAATGGAAAGAGACCTGAGGTGTATTGAGTAGAAAGAAAATAATCTAAGCACACGTGAGTGGATAATTACTCTGTGTTTAACCCTATTCTAGCTACGTTGTGTAATTAATCTAACTTCACTCTCACAGTGTGTTGAATTAGTGTGATTTTTTTCCCATGTCACTTGTCACCTTCTAACAGAGTAAATGATTTACTTATCTATTGGACTTGTTATTTATTGCCTGTTTCTCTCACTTGTATATAAACTTCACAAGGGAAGGTATTTTTCTGAGTTTTGATCAATAAAGTATTCCATGCACCTAGGACATTACCATACAACATAATAGATGCTCAATAAATGTTTGTTGAATGAATACATTATATCTACTTTGCCACCTGAAGAAACTGAAGATCATAAAGTTCAGATAACTGTATCTAGGTTACACAGAAAGGTGGACATGAAATTGAAATTTTAAACTTTATGTGTGATTGCTAAGACCTACTCTTTATTCTAGCATGTTCTAGCATATTTCACAAATGGAAAATATCTGTGTTCACTCCCAAGTAGATCACTTGCTAGCTCTTTAATCTAGGAGTTACTTATTCTTTTTGAATGTGTAAAATGGAGAAGTGAAATAAAGATATAGTTATATAAATATAGATTAGATATAGATATAGACATAATTATACATACACACTAATATATATTGTTTCACTTAGTATTTAAAACAACTTTAAAATGTAGATAGGCTTGGTATCATTATTTCCATTTACATATGTATATCTATATCTAGTTATAACAGTGAACATAAAAAAAATGAATTAATGGAGGTAAATATCAATGAACTTGATGGCCACACCGTTGTGGAATTTGAATAGTTTATCGAATGTGAGATTGACTTTTAGTTTCAACCTATCATGTCCCTGGCTCTGATACATACTAAATGTGTAGCCTTGAAATTACTATGTAATGTCTCTGAGCTTCATTTCTTCCTATATTAAATAGGAATTACGGCGTCTCCTTCATAGAGTTAATAGTTAATCAAATAAGAAAATGTAGATAAATTGCTTAGCGCAATACCTGAAACACAGTGAATACTCAATGATATTTATTCCTTTTCATTCTTACTATGTTACTCAGTTGTTCTTTTTTTGATATCATAGCCCTTATTTCAAAATCGGTACACTTGACTAAGTCCATATGGATTTTGGTCTAATTCTATCTCTAGATTTCCATTAACTCATAGTTACACATTTATGCTGCTGATGGACAAATCTCTTCTGATACCCCAATATTGACCAATTGTTAGGTGATTTATATATTTTTCCATTTGATTAGAATTCCAGGCAGTAAGCACGTGTTTGGTAAATTTTCAGTCACCGAAATACAATCCATTTGTTTCTATTGAAGCAATACGCATAAAATGATGACAAAGGATGAAAAAAATAGTTAATTTTTAAATATTGAGTGTTCAGCCCCAAATTTAAATTAAAACTTCAGAGACCGTGCTTTATGGACACTTTTTGCTGATGTATTCTATTTTTTTCTTTTAAATGAAAATCTATATAATTTAGTGTGTGTGCATGTGTGTGTATACTTTTAAATATTTTTATATAAAACTTTCAATTTTTTTTCTTTTCCTTCAATCTAACAGAAGAAATGGTCAGCTTTGAGAAAAAATTTCCTGCTAAAGGCAAGCAAAAATGCTGAGCATGTTAAAATGCAGACAATGTTCTGTTAAATGCACTTTTCTCTTTCTTTTTTAACCTGAAAAAAAAGTAATTTATAATAAAAGCTGTATAAACCTAAATATGTCCCCAAAGTTAAGTTCCTAGTAGGTCTTAGATGTTCTAAAAATGGCCTCTATGTGACATTTTTACCCCACTTGTCAATTTCTTCTTTATGTGTTTCAGCGGTTTGAGAGTTGGGATACTGCTGCTAGGCACTTTTTAGCAAGTTTGAAGATGTAAACTTCTCCGCCCTGCTGTTTTATTTCATCTTCAAGATTTCTAAAAGCATGAGACAGGAGAGACGTTCTTTGGCCACTCAAATCCAGCAACACACTGAGAAGACTTGTGCCAGAAAGAATAGTGTGTACTAATATCAACATATGATATTTACAAAACAAACACAATGTATTTAAGTGAATAAATAGAAATTTGAATATGAGAAAGGTTAATATCCTAAAAAAGGAAGCTTAGTTTCTTTGACATTGTGACCCATTAGCCACCAGCGCCCTTTATCACTGTAGGCAGAGAACCAAATGCTGGCTTCTCCGTGGGTGATGTTTTGGCAATTAGTTTTATCTACAAATGCATAGTTGCAGGTGCAACCCAGCTGGTTAGTCAACAATTTGTTAATGTTTGATGCATAGCACACTAAGTACTTTAGCAATTAGAGACCTGATATAACAATTAATTAAAGCCCCAAATTAAGTCAGGCAAGAAATGCCATTACATTCAAAGATTCAAAAACTAAATGCTACTAAAGAAAATTTAAAGGAAATCTCAAGAGAAATCATTTCTAAATTAATATATAGAAAACTTTGTAAACAGGTGACCTATTTTGTAAACTTTATCAACTGGGTGATATGTATATTGTAAAAACACTTTCTGAGTTAGCATTAACATGAAACTTTAAGATAATTAGATAGTTTTTGGTTCCCTAGAGAAATGTCAGATTTAGTCCTTACAACCTTTTGTCAAATATAAATTAAGGAGTTCTTCAGTTCCTCACACTTACTCATCCAACAACCCTAAATTTTAATGCTCTTTGGGTGGCATTAACAACACTATTCTTTGTATTGCTAAAGAGGAATGGTTATGAATACACTTTGAGTCTAAAGAAAAGTTTATTTTCCTTCAGGTCACATTCCAGACCATGCCAACTCTGCCTTACAAGATTGCCAAACAATGTCCCTTCATTGGGATTCCTAATTTCTTAGTTTTCTGCCCGCATAGAATCTCTGCTTTCTCCTTCTACCACCCAATGAGAAAGGTTTCCAGTTGTATTTAAATGTCTTGCCTCCCATATTCTGTGTAGTGCAGCACAAAAACAACAGACTTCTCTCTTGCACACACCAGTTGCCTCCCACAGCATGACCTTGTTGTGTTGTTGGGCTAAAACACGTCCTTACTGCCAGGAGTGAGGATGGAGAGGGAAAAAGGTAACAGAGAGCAGGACTCTATGAAATATGCTTGTAGAATCATGGTGCATCTTTAGAAGTATCCTCTATAATTAAACCAAAAAAAAATTGTCATAGTTGGTAACATAATTCCAGTCCATATGCTGAGGTACTATTAGGGAGAAAAATACTAAGATCATAGGGTCTGTTATCAGAGATCTCTTTTGTACTCCAAGATTTAGCAAAGATCTAGAATGAAACTAGCTGAGGACCAATTGGAAAATATAAAGGAGGTGGCAGTGGGCATAATAAAGAAGTATAACAGATTGTTTTGGTCACCTCCCCTTCAATCTATTATTGAGAGAGGGATTCCCACCCTAGAGATACGGGGTTGGCTGAACATACGGCATCTAATACAGGAGCTGAGATCAACAGCAGTTTATTAGTCACACTCACAGCCCAGGGCTGGAGGACACTGGACCATGCGAGGCCACGTGAAGATTGCACTCAGGAACAGAGTGAACAACCAGGGCCTGTGGGAGGCAGCCTTTGTAGTTACAAGGCGGGGAGGTAAATCCTGGTTTTGAGAGAGGATATAATTGGCTTGTCGGCATAATTCTGCAGGCTAGCAGGAAACTAAAGCCCACTACTCACAGATGAGAGGGCACTGTATCTGGTCCCCGTAATAAGGAGGGTCGTTTGGCTAGGTGACCTTATTCCCAGGAGCACAGTGGGTAGGCCATTTGAGGTTGTCCAATTTTACCAGATATCAAAGCAGCACATTACATTTAATCTTAATTTCAAGCTTTACACCACACAGATTACAGTGTATCAGTGTGAAAGAACAATCTTAAATTTTCCTCATGGCAGGGACTGTGACAATAACAGATGGGTTACTTTGTCAAAGCGGGGCTTTTTAACCCCTAGCACTGCCTCTTAAGCCTTGCAATTGTTTTCAAGTGGCCATGTTTGGGACTTTCTGACTGGAAATTGCCATGCTTACTAGTTCTAAGAGGACTGAGTGAGGAACGGTTAAACACAAACTTGGACTCACTGGTGAGCCTTGCTCAGCTTTGGAGGGTTTAATAGATAACAACCTGTGTTTTTTGTGTGTGTTTTATTTCTTTTATTTTTATGATGGCAGTAGAACTTGTGTGGCGCCATTCCATTGACATTAAAATAGCCTGTCCATTGACACCACAATGGCTCAGGCACACTCGCTGACCGGGTAATGACTCCTGGGGAGCTATTACTAGACTATGGGAGTATATGACATTGACATTGTAAGAGCTCCAGTACTTGCAAAGAGATGGTAATAGCGATGCTGTGGCAGTGACACCCACATGGACACTGCAGCAGAACTTGCACTAATATTTTAAGTAAACCCATGTAAAATACATACATACACATAAATATACATAAAAAGTTAAAAAAAAATAAGTTGTGGCTTTGACCACACTTTTAAATAATATTAACTAAATATATACTTTATCTAGTTATTTTTTAAATTATAATAGACAAATAAGATTCTCTCTCTCTCTGTCTCTCTCTTTTTCTGTCTCTATACATTTATGGATTTTATATAAAATCCAAAGTTTCTGTGATAGTCAGAATTCTAAAATGGCCCCCAAGATTCCTGTCTCCTGGTATATATACCCTGTATAATTATCACCCCTTGAGTGTGGGCAAGATCTGTGAATATAATGGGGTATCAATCTTATGATTAGTTTAACTTATATGTCACAGTGAATGGATTCCACAGATGTAATTAAGATCCCAAATCAGTTGATTTTGAGTTAATCAAAAGGCAGATTATCCTATGTGGGCCTGACTTAATCAAGTGAAAGCCTTTAAAAGGACTGGGCCTTTCCTGCAGAAAGTGCTCTGCTGATTGTGAAGAAGGGACTATTTCCAGGGGGCCTGTGAGAGAGTCACGTGGTGAGAAACTTAGAGAGGCTTATGGGAGCTGAGAGTGGTCCTGGATCACAGCCAGCAAGGAAAGGACCTAAGACCTACAACGGAACTGAATTCTGCCAATAACACACGAGCTTGGGCAAGGACCCCAAACTCCAGAAAGAAATGTGCTGCCCAATCACGCCAACTTGACTGGGGCCTTGTGAGACGTTGAGCCAGAAGATGAAGGTAAACAGAACTCCAGACCTACAGAGACTGTGAGATAATTAATGGGTGCTGTTTTAAGTTGATGTAAGTTTGTGGCAACTTGTTACACAGCAATAGAAAACTAATATAGTTTAAAAAGATCAAATATTACTTATAATTTCTTAATATAATTATTTAGCATTTGAGGCATTTGCTCTCGGTTCTTTATTTCACTTTGGGATTTTTTTAAATGATTGAGGTCACCGAATATATAATTATATATTCTTTAAAATTAACATGTGTCTGGGGGCCGGCCCCGTGGCTTAGCGGTTAAGTGCGGGCGCTCCGCTACTGGCGGCCCGGGTTCGGATCCCGGGTATGCACCGACGCACCGCTTCTCCGGCCATGCTGAGGCCGCGTCCCACATACAGCAACTAGAAGGATATGCAACTATGACATACAACTATCTACTGGGGCTTTGGGGAAAAAAAGGAGGAGGACTGGCAATAGATGTTAGCTCAGAGCCAGTCTTCCTCAACAAAAAGAGGAGGATTAGCATGGATGTTAGCTCAGGGCTGATCTCCCTCACAAAAAAAAAAAAAAAAAAACTAACATATGTCTGTTAATAGTACTTCAAAATCTTCTGAATTATGATTTTTATTTGATAATGTAATATCCATTCATTGTGAGAGACAGAGAAAATGGTAAAGAAGATAAAATCATTCCAAAATCATGACCTAGGATAACCAGCATTAATAACTTATATGTATATTATTTAATTTTTTGATTATAAAGTCCTATATTTTAATTGTAGAGAATTTAGAATGTAAGAGGAAAAGTTAATAATAAAAATAAAGTTATCTCCTGTCCTATCAGATCAATTTTGTTAATATATAAATATTAGGTAAGGAGAAAGCCTAATTGGATTGATACAGGATTAGAGATTTGCCCGACAGATCTAATTGTGTAGTCAAAAAAGAGAGGGGAAGGTGAGTTTTGGTTCTCAAACGTGTACACAGTAGAATTATCTGGTGAGATTTTCTAAAAAATTTAAGTGCCTTAGTGCCTAAGGTAGGTACCTAAGTCCTACCACCAGATACTTTGATTTACTTGCTCTAGGGTTGAGCCAAGTTTATTGTCATTGTTGTTTTGTTTACTTATTTGCTTTTTAATAAAAATGACCCTTAGACTCAAAGCTGGATGAGAAGGAAATGGACAAGAGAAGGGTCCTGGAATGGGTGAAAATAGATATCGAATCATGAAAATAGATATTGAACCATGAAATGAAAGTCTCATGAAGGTCTCAAAGAGGTTAAAGATAGTCACAACAGAAAGACTAAACAGTGCTTCTCAAATATAACATGCATGCAAATTACCTGAAGCTACTGTTAAAATGCGGATTCTGAGTCAGGAACTCTGGGTAGGACCTAATACTCTACTACACTTTGAATAGTAAGGCAGTAGAAAGCATAAGCTTGAAAGTTGATAACTAGAAAACATAAGATTTGAATTAGTAGTTTTAAAAGTGAAGTAGTTTCAGGTAACGGCAATTTTTAAACATGACCTGAGGTAAGATAAATGAGCAGGACTTAATACGACGTGCTTTGGAGATACTTGTTTCACTTCCAAAAATCCTAAATGAGAAATTCTCAGTACTGTTAAGTGGAAGTATTTCCTCCCATTTAGTATTTGCTTCTAGTCTCAAGGGCAAGTGAAGGTGGTTGGGGTAAGTTAATGTGTTTAGAAACTTCTAGCCCAAAAGTACGGTGTTGGAGTTCAGACCGTGGTTTGTACACACATTTGTCCATTCTTGCATTTGAAAGGGGCAGTACTAATTCTCGCTTCATAATGTCCATGTTAGGAGTAAAATATTATGGAAAGCAACAAGTATATTACTTGGCAAAAAAAAAAAAAATAGGTGCTCAACAAACTTTTTTTCTGCCCACCTCTTTCCTCCCACTGATCTTTTTATATACATGGGAAGCAGAGGTTGCCCAGACATCCTGAATTTTCATTCAGAATGGTGACAATATGTAAATGATTCTAAGGTTCCAGATGTTGATATGAATTGGTATCTGCAATTGCAGAACAACATATACTTACCATCTAAATTATAACAACAATTACAGCCTTTGACAGGCTGTTTGGTGAAATCATCATGGAATAATTTCCATTATTTACAGTTGAGTGGTTGTTAGAAATTGACAAAGAGAATCACTTATGTTTGTTCAACAAAGCAGGCCTTATTTCATCTTCCATGTATAATAGCAAGCTAAAATACAATACCCTGCAAGATTTGGTCTTTAAATAAGTCCTGATTGCAATGTATATTGAATTCTCTCAATATATTTACCAGTAATAGATAAATGATATATTTATTTAAAATTATAGATATAAAGATCCCTGTAAGTTGACTCATTCTCCTCAAGAATTTTCTATCCAAAATTCATGATGCTTTTCCATGTGAAAATGTACAAAAGGGTTCATTTAGTGATTAGACACATTGCAGGGTTGTTGAAGTCTAGATATAAGGCATATTGTGGTCAGCTCCGTGTGGGTTTTCTCTAGATAACATAGATAAATTAAAAGACTTAACCAGAGCTCTTGGGAGTCCAGTATGGGGCTTTCATTAAGGATAACTGGAATGCAGACAAAGGACTTTCTCTAAACTATTTTATTCTAATAATTTTGAAGCTACTCAGTGGGACCTAAAGGAGCTAAGATCTTTTTTTTTTTTTAACCTTTAAATATGTGCTGTGGTTCCCTTAATGAAAATCCCTTTCAAAGTTATTGTGGAATAGAGGGAATTCAGACAGATGTGACTTTGAATAGTTGCTACACTGCTTAGTAACTGTTTGGCCTTGAAAATATGGAATAAAATGAAATTTAAAAAAATAAGAGAGCGAACCAGCCCTGATGGCCTAGCAGTTAAACTTCAGTGCACTCTGCTTCAGTGGCCCGGGTTCACTTCCTGGGCGCAGAACCACACCACTCGTCTGTCAGTTGCCATGCTGTGGCAGTGGCGGCTCACAGACCAGAACCAGAACTTACAACTATATACAACTATGTACTCCGGCTTTGGGGAGGAAAAAGAAAAGAAAATGGAGGAAGATTGGCAACAGACATTAGTGTAGGGTGAATCTTCCCTTGCAAAAAAAAAAAGAAAGAAAGAAAAGAAAAAGCTTTCTTTAAAACAATAATTGCTAAAAAAAAACCAAGACCACTGAGAACAAGATGGACTCTGTGTGGCTACCTGGGGTGTAACAACAAAATGGAGTCAAGCAGCCACGGCGGATCAGGATGAATCACATTCTCTGTTCTTGGAAAAACCATAGAATGCACTCTTAAGCTTTTGACTCTGCCAAAGTTCCTGATTTTACAAAAGTCCATAACAGTCGCCTGGATCTAACCAATAAAACCGTGACCTACACAAACCAATCAGGGCTAAGCAGGTTTGCGTCTCTCCGTTGCATAAGCAGACCTAGCTTGCATGCCTCATTTGCATAAGTTGACCTAAGTGGAAACTGGGATCCCGGGCGCAACTTGTTCTATAAAAAGCAACCCCCTTCCTTTGTTCTCCCAGAGTGTGATTTTTTGGCTTACTGCCAAAGGCTGCGTCTCCGGATTTGGGAACCATATAAACAATTAAGCTTTCATAACTAAATTCTGTATTCCAGAGACTTTTGTTGACAGAAATAAACTTTCTGAGCCTCAGTTTCTTCATTAATAAAACAGGAGCTACAATTCAGATGTGTTATTTATTAGAAACTGTGTTTAAATGACTAAACATAGCAGGTGCTTACAGTTTGGGGTTTTTTTTTCCCCGTTCCCCAGGCCCATCCTATGACCTATGCTCGTTTTTCTTCTTGAGTTTGAACATCCCAGAGGGATATGGAGAGCCACTGATAGGCAAAAATGGAGCCCTGATTCTGCCTTCTGTGCTAACTGATACAGTCACAAAGACAAGGGAGTCTTCCCCCACAATGACATCCCCAAAACAGATATTTGTAACAAATTGAGAGGAAATGTCCTCTGGATTTAAAACCATTTATAAAAGTAAAATAAAACAAACAGAATCCCTAAATTGCCAATAGAAAAAAAAGGAAGAGGTGGGCAAAGAAGACAGAGAATGTATAAATGTGGAATAAATATGGTTAATTAATAATTGGAAAAAAAATGTTCAACTTTTTACTTATTTATCCAAAAATACCAGAGAGTGCCCATGACGTGCCCTATACTATTAGAGGTACCTAGGGTCCGAGAAGAAATAAACATGTGATTATTGTCATCAAATATGACAACTTATTGCAAAATATAAACACAAAAGTAATTATAATTACAAAGATTTTAGGAAAAAGATACATTCATGAAGTCATAAATCTTACCTGATTGAAGAAGTAATTTTGTGATAACCATAATCTATTTTTGTGTTAGTATTCATTTCATTTTCTTGCATTATGTTTAATGATTTCCAATGTGTATTCTCCTCAGTTAACGGTGTGGTGCATTACATTGTTAATTCGGTATTTCATAGTATTTTATCATATCTAACTTCCTGTCTTAACTTATTGTTATTGAAGCCCATTTTTCAACACTTGCGATGCCTCCTCCATTTAGTGAAAACTTGTTATAGAGAATGAAAATGTTATGGAGAATAAAATTAAGAGTTGAAGAGGCATCAAAATCACTATGAGAAGAGTAGATACACATAATGAGCAAAATTCAAACTATACTGAACAAGTATAGTAAGTTTTTCTAGTTACCACCTTCAGCAGTGCCGCAATGTGGCAATAGCATGAACAGTTTACAATCTTTTGGTTGGTGTGTAAAGCAGCTTTGGATTCTTAATAAATTATAAACTAATTTGCATTATTTCAAATTTTGCTTACTAGAGTGTATCTCTAAGATTTTATATTCTATTTCGGCCTTGCATGATTCCAACTTGCATAAAATGACCCCACATTGTATTACAAATTAACATACACGCTAAAGTATAGCATAAAAAGAAACTACAATAATTGAGGAAGTTTAGGAGGCTGGAGGAACACAGAATTGAATCGTCTGACACAGGACAGGTTTATCTGAAAAGACTCACTGAAGGAAGTAATGTTTAAAGTGCAACCTCAGAGTTGAAGAAGTTGTTCAAGGCGATAGAAAACAAACAAAAAGTAAGATACCCTTTTCTATTGTAGGAGAGGAAAAATATCTTTTTCTTCTACCCTTCTAAGCTCTTTACTGGGATCCCTATAACAAAAGACAGCTGAAGAGAAAAGCATACAAATTTATTTAATGTAAGTTATACGTGACATGGGAGCCTTCATAAGGAAACGGAGACCTGAAGAAATGGTTAAACCTGACTGTCTTTATGCTAGGTTTGATGAAGAGTGGAAAGTCATGGAAAGATATGATAGGACAAAGTGTATGAGGTAAGGGTAATAAATAAGATTAAGGATGTTCCTTTCCTCTGGGCTTGGGGAGGGCACCCATCACATGAGAGTTTTATGACCTGCTTTGATTTTCAGTAGGACTCAGCCTATCCTTGTTATGGTCCTTCTGGGCTTCTGACTGAGTGCCTGTCAAATCTGTCTCCTCAGCCCTTAAAAATGGCAAAAGATCCAGCTCTGCCCTTCAGAGTTTCCCAGCCCAGCTCTGTGGCCTCGTGCTTCATACGGCTTCATATCTGGCACATGTCTTGAGGAGGAGACTGGTAGTGTGTTCAAAAGACAAGTCCCCTCCCCGGATGGGTCTTTGTTTCCTAAGCATCGTAAGAGTGCTCAAGGTTTCACTCTGCCATTTAGATGCTTTCAGGTTACCTCCCAAGGCTCCCACACTATCCCAGAACCCAGGAAATGGACTGTGGGGAATCCTGACCCCAATGAAGGTGCTTCAAGGCCTTCATTTTCAAATGTAGTCTAGTCCTCCACAGCTTCTAGAAGAGCTGCTGGTTTCTCTTCCCCCAGCAGACAGGGCCTGGGAAAAGGAGGAGTAAGAACATGCCCTCAGAGTCAGGAGGGAACCTTAAACTCACAGAGGTTCTTGACACACTGGAGTTCTGTTTATGTAATCCCTACAGCTCCCAAAGCTTTTTGTTGCCTTAAAAGTGTGGATTTTTTTTGTTCTGTTTTATAATTTACTCAGCATTTTCTACCTGTGCAAAGGAAGTGCTGCTCTGCCACAAACTAATACATCCTGTTTGGAAATAGAAGTCCTCATGCACTTTTAAAAATGGAGATATTCAGGGTAGGAAGCAACAGCATAGATATAAGATAAAAGATTGCAGAGAATATTAATATCCAAAGTAAGGATATAGAGTTGAAGCGTTCTTTGCTCCAATATGACTATTGAAAATATCATCATTTTTCTTCTGAGGATAAGTCAGTAAGTTTGAATTCTTGGAGTAAAGGCAAATAGACACTGAGTAACAACCACCCTTGTGACCTTCAGAAAGTCAAATATCTTTCCTGGACTCAGATTTCTCATTTGTAAAACAGGTTAAATAATCTTCATGTTTTCGTCTTGTAGAGACCACATGTCAAATCATGACAACAAGGCTCTGGAAGCAAATTAGATGGTGATCACCTCTCTTAAGATGTTATGCTGTAAGAAATAGTTACTCACTTCCTGTGAGAGCATATTTTAAATTGATCTTGGATTTGAATAAACAGTTACAGTAAGTTAAAGCAGATGAATTTGCTGTTGGCACATACAACATATAATGACTGATTTAATGACACAAGTCATTTTGAGAGTTTCAGTCTGTAAGTCTTCACACTACTCTGAGGGCTTCATTTTGTCAAAATTGGAAAATTTTTTGCAGGAGAAAAATTTAACTCTAAGGGTTTGAGAAAGAAGCTTTTTGATGAAAAAAATGTATTTCTCAGCTAAAAATAAACTTAAGATGTAAGGGAAAAGGAAAAAAAAATCCTCTTACAAATAATCCATAGTATTGGTTGTGTTTTCAAAATAGTGTCTTAGAACTATATAGCCTTCATAAGATGCTTAATTTCCTTATATCAATTGATTTGTACATTTCTCTGCCTTTATCCCCATTTTACAGAAAGAAATAGCAAGATTATTACTTTAGTCTCACTCAACTTCCAATAATGAAAATCTTCATGTCTTAAATAGGCACAAGAAGTACAGGCCAAATATTTTGTAGTAGCTTTTCTTTTTTTTTTTAAATAGAAACAGATATTATATGCTTCAATAAAGTATTAGAAAGTTTGGATAATATTCTTTTAAATCCTAAACTGTAATATATTAATTATATAATCAATTTTGTTTGCACTTTCCCTCATGTCCCTATATGTTTCCTATAGTTACAGCTAAAATTTACATATAATCTTTTATTACGTGTTTTCCATTTAATGCAATGTCTCTTGCATTTTTCCATGTAGTTACATGGGCTTCACTCTGATCTTTATTTTAGAATTTATACAGTAAACCATTCAGAAGATATGCTTTAATTGGCTTAACCCATCCTCTCTTCTTGTACTTGAAAGTTCCTGTTCATTATTTTAAAGTAATTTAAATATACATATGCTCATTACAAATAAAACATAGGCTAGAATCATACAAAAGACAATAATGGATCAAAGGGAATGAACATTTGTAGGGCTCTTGAGAAATTATTTTAAAATTTCATCTCAGGTTGAAGAAAGTAATGTATAATTTTGCCAGAAATATTTGCAAATGTCTCTTCAGGTTACAATAGTGGCATAATAACTAACTTAGAGGCTTAAAGTAATAACAATCATGTTATTTCTTAAGGTTTCTGTGGGTGAGAATTTTGAAAAGTTGACCGGAAACTCTTGGCTCAACTCGCATACAGTCGAAGGCAGGTGGTGGCAGAAGCTGGAACAGCAGGAAGCTGGAGCGACTGGACCTGACTGAGCTTCTCTTTTTCTTTGTGGGTGTCTTTACAGTGTGGGCTTCCTCACAGCTTGGTGGCCTCAATGCAGCCAGCCTGCTTAGAGTGCAGCCGCAGGCTCCAAAACTGAGTATTCCAGCAAGCAATGAATAAACCCAAAAGTCACCCAGCGTCATATGTGCACTTTCTATCACTACAAATGAGTTATAAGACTCCCCACATACAAGAGGAGGAGAAGTATACCTCTTGATGGGAGAGTGGCAGGGTTCTACAAGAGTATTTTGGGTACAAGCTATTGTTAAAGCTTTGCCCCCTAATAGTCACTGAATCAATAAGGAGACAATATACAATATTTTAGATATAAAAACACCATTACACAGTGGCTTGTAGTGGTTTGGGCTAGAAATGACCTATGCTGGCTCTGATCACAGCCTCAGCACATGGCCCCTCCTAAGGCCATTCTAGGTATTCAGAAAAAGGAAAACTCAAAATATGGCTGAGCACCATTCTACCAGAAACATGATGGAGTTTTTTCAATCTTATGAAATAAAAGTCTATAATCTTCTATAATAAAATTATGAATAATCCCCTGTTATAAATATTACATTTTTTTCAATATTACTATGTGACTTTTAATTTGTCTAAAACTATGATGATTTGGATTATTATTCAGCAAATATCCATTTCTTCTCCTTCTATAGTGGATAGAGTTTACTACCCTGGCCCACTAATTTCATGCATAGGAAAGTGACTTGCTTTGACCAGTGGATGTGACTCAAGAACAGGCCATAAATGTGCCTATAGAGTTTGGCTTGGCGTTGGCTATGCCAGTGATCTGCCATACGAGGAGAATGTCTTGGGCAACTACTGTCCCATCAACCTGGCCCAAGAATGAATACACATGCAGCAAACCTAAACCCAACCTGCAGTCTGAAGCAGTACCGCCCCACTGAGTCCATCCTAGAGAAGCCAAAACATCACTGACCTACAGATTACTGAGTGTAATGTGTATGTGTGCTTTCACAGTTCACCGAGTGTGGAGTGGTTTGTTATGCAGCTCTATTATTTCAACAGCAAATTAATATAACAACCGAACCTGCGTATCATTTTTGTTATTGTCCATAGATGCCATTTTTTCCCTCTTAACACAACTGACTCAATTGATTAAATATCAGAGATGTATGATACAGGCTCATATATGGGGAAAACAAGACAACATGGATATTGCTGCGGTTTTTAGAGCCACTTTTTTTATTTACCAAATTAGGGATGAAGACGTGCAATCTTCCCATTAAAAAGCTATGTTAGTGTGCCAGCTGGCTCAGGGCCATGATTTAAAGGACTAGTAATGAATGAGGCAGAAGTAAATGGCCACCATCTGGGCAAAGCTCAAGTGAGCTTGTTTGGACAAGGCTCCAGGGTCAAGTAAATGAAACGGACTTTAATTTCAAGATGCAGCTGAGAGTGAATAATTCCCCACGCCTGCAAGCCATTGCACGTGTGGGAAGTCGGTAATATGTTTTCAAATGGGGTGGGATGCGGTTGTGTCTAGAAGGCACTGGCAGTTGTCACACCTGAAGAACCATGTGAAGTGGCCCCTCAGCAATCTTCGAGAAATGGGAAGGTATTATTAGAGCTTGCCTGAGCCAAAAGAAACAGCATAGGGGTTAAACCAGTAAAGGTACGTTTCTACAGGGCTTATTAGAACATGCTGATTCCTTTTTTCTCTGCAACTTGGGTTAATAAGAATGATACTTTATTGAAATGCCTGGATTGCTAGGGTTTTGTTGCTAAGTGTTTAAATTGGTGGAGAAAGCATAGCTAAGCATAAGGATCCTGGTGATTAATGTTTCCCTCTTGGGCAGTTGGGCTCCATGCATTCTGAAAGAACTTGGGTTGCTAGAATGCAATGAATAATTTTAAAATGGAGGCAGACATTGGATTTAACTAACAAAAAATCAAGAAGGCAAAATTGGGTCCAGTACCACCTTGGGCTAGGGTTCATATTTGGAGCATTTGACTTTGGGATTTCTAATTTTGTTCTATTATGTGGTCCAGACAGCCTAATGATCTGCTCAGAATGACAGTTAATGCTCTAAAGAAAACATTTGTGTCCCTTAAATAGCCCATGTGTGTGTATGCTATAGTGGCTGACTAGACTGCATACAGTCGGATAGATAATATAACCAATAATAACACAATTTACCACACCCCAAGTTTCAGGAAATTATTTCTGAAATCTGACAATGTAGAAGAAAAGATAAACACTAGGTAAAGAAGAACTCATTGCCTTTGCCTAAGCGATGGCCTCTGGTGAGGGTAGGTGGGTGGGTGGCTGTTGAGAAAGGGTAGCTACCTTGAAATCCTTGAGTGGGAGGGGTTAGGGAGGTGCCAGGTGAGTTACTAAGTTTAGCGGAAGTGAAGGGAAAGCAGCACGATTTGCCTCCAACCATGCACAAAAGTAGATGAGGCACAAAGGAGGAGAGATGAGGAAGATGTCGTGTCCTAAATATAAATATTTGATACAGGAATACATGAAAGGCCTGAACAGACAATTTAAATAAAGGCGATTACATTAAGTAATAAACTTTTCCAATACCTCCAGTCGTGCCTTTGTGGAACCTTTCTCATTACTTTCCTGGAATTATCTGCCTCCCTCAGAGCATCTTTCTATTGGATTAGAATTTTGTTTGGAGCTCTATCTTGATCACTGGAATCTGTGTTCGAAGGTTTGAATTGTAATATTAAATGAAAAAACCATAAGTAAAATAGTATGCATGCAAAATTTCTAATTATATAAAATTGTGAAATAAGTACATAATGATTGAAGGCATTATGTTACAGGTAAAATAATTGTGAGAAGAAGAATTTTATTGGTGGAATTTTTACTATGATTTCCAAATTCTATATAATGTACAGTTTCACTATGATAAAAATAATTGAATAAAAATTGATTTAAAATGTATTCAGTACTTTCCAGTGGTAAAAGCACTCTGCTAACTCTGGTGTTTCTGCCCTAGAGGAGCTTATTGTATAATAAGGGATTTAGATATATCAAAATATTACAATGTATTAGTTAATTACTATGTACTAGAATTCTGCACAGGTGCAGCTTGGGAGGAGTATGAATTCTCTATGTAGGTGGGAGGACCAGGGGGAAGGAGGATTCGGTAGGTTGGGTTGGTACTAGTTAAATAGGATGAAATCCTCAAAGAGACAGCAAACGAATTGAGTCTAAAAAGATTTTTTTTTTTTTTCCTGGCAGACAGAAGTGAAAGGTTGTCCAAGGCATAAGGACTAAAGTTTGGAGGTAGGAATATAATAATGAATTCAAGTAGAGTGTGGAAGATGCTATGGCAAAGCTGAGTAGGTATAAATCTTAGGTTGTGGAGTTAATCTTAGATGATGGGAAGTCAGTGGAGTGCCTTGAGAGGGAGAATGTTCTGTATTCTTTTATGAGATGGTCAGTCAGGTGTGGCCACAAGAGGAGACAGAGGAGAGGGTCAGGAAAAAACAAAGTTTATTATACTCACAGGTCCTAGAGACAGGAGGCACACCATGCCCGGCAGGGCCACGTGAGAAATACACCTGGGTGGTTAGGAAGCAGAAGATGGAGCAAAAGGAAAGCTTTAGACCAGAGCCTTTATTGAGGTTTTTGTGGGAAAAGCAAGGGAGGACAGAGTGAACAGTTTAGCACTGGCTGGTTTGAATAATTTCAATGGGCTTTTGGCTACAGAGGTTGTCCTTGGTTGCCTGGTAACCTGGATCTGGGATGATTAGGGCACAAGAATATTGCCTCCTGGTGTGCGTGTACCAGATAAAGGAGGTAGGGCCCTGCATTGGTTAATTTGCATATCAAAGACATCAAAGCCTAGAACTGGGCTGGGTCCTCTGCTATCTCTAAGCACTGGCTAGCCTAGGAAGGGTAATCTCTCCTCAGCCAGAAAGGCTTTTTAAGATATCAAAACATCATAACATACAGAAAATTAAAAATATTTACAATACATAGAATAAATAAAATAGATTTAAATATTAAATAAGAAAAAAAGATGGAGACATATTCTTCTATTTTATCGATGAACAGTGGATCTGAGTTTCCAGGTAGAATCATTTGATCTTGTTCTCAGATTTCTTTGTGTGCTGTCATCGTTTCCTCTGTACCTAAGACTCATACGACATTGGCACTTGTTTAACTTCGCCAAAAGGAATAGTTTTCATCTTTTCTTTTAAAATAAAATGTATTTTTTCATGTTTTAAGCCTAATCCTGGGTGTAGAGGCAAATTGTTCTTTTTAATACAAAGGAAAGGGAGTAACACATATCTCCAATAGACTTTATTTTGTGTTTAATATCTGTCTTTTGGATGTAAATGACACGAGCCAATCATTTAACGATCCAGTAATGATCATCAGTTAGTATCAACAGATAGAGGATGGAACATCATGGACTCAAAGAGAAACGGTCTGAGCTGTGCCACATTGAGTCAAAGGGCTAAAATAACATTAAATACCAATGTAAGTTGAGGATTTATCTTCAAGGAATTAAAACAACATTATTGTGCACTAACTACATTATTTCATATCATCTTCAAACAACACCCAGAGAGACAGTTTTTAATTCACATTTTCCATGTAAGAAAACTGAATTTCAGAGGGGTTAATTAGCTTAACCAAAGTTACCTATATATATATATACGCACAAGTTTTGCTTCAAATTCAGCTCCTCCTAACCACAAAATCCAATTCTTTTTTGATGGTATACTCTCTGAACAGTACTATAATCTCCTTAAACTACACAAAGCACTCTAGTGCATCTGTGCCCTGAATATCAAGAGTGTGTTAATGGTCACAAGAGATACATACACAACTCAGTTCATTAAATAAAAAGTTACGGCATTTGTGACATGCTCCAGAATCTGGGGAAAAGGAGATGAATCAAAAACTGTGCTTGTAGACTTTTTGGTCTAGTAGAGTGACTGAAATGTAAATAAATGGTTGAAATATCTGGATGAGTATAATTCAAATAATGTCCTACCAGTGAGGTTTGATATGATTATTTGAGATGGACAGATGTTGTCCAGATGAGAGAGTCATGATTTCCACTTGAAAGATGGAGAGAGATAAGAACACATTTTAAGGAGGAAGTGATGCCCTACTGGATTCATCCATACTCTGTGCAATATCAGTTAGCACTGCTGATATATGCCCTTGACCAGGGCCGCGCACTTAGCTTCTCTCCCTTTGTCCACATTTCCAGTGAAAAGGGAAAACGTCACATTCTGTGATGAAAATATGGTCCTGTTACTGAGTGAGATTAGTTCATGGGAGCTGACAATCCATCACCCTGCATCCATTTTAGGAATGCCTGGGAATTATTCTGTTGGGAGAAGCTTGGATGAAGAATTGGTTTGGGGATGCTGGCGCCTGTCCCTCACAACCAGGCTTCCCTTTTCAAATCCTGGTTGCCATAACAACCAGAGAGCACCGTTTGGTCCCCAACACAACAGACTCCTTTATGGTGATGATTATTATTAGTCAGTTTGCGCTCCAGGCAGAAATCTGATTTACTTTCCCGGAGGAAACTCACCATATGACATGCAAAATGTCAGAGGAAGAATAATACAAACTGGAAGTATGGAAGTGCTACGAAATAAAACATGGGTGGGAAAACACACCTCATGAGCCCTTTATTATTTTTAAATGAAAAGTTGTCAGGTTATTCAGCCCAAAGTGTGATGTTAACTGTGTCATGCCTGTGAGCTACATAATAGTTATTGTGAATGCAGCACTTGTAGATTATCTATTATGAGGTGTTTGATAAAATGTGACACCTGAAAACTTTGAAGGTGCATGAATTTTTGACATTATTCTGAAGAGCGATTGATTGAAGCTGAAAATACATAAAAAATGAGGTGTTTTCCCTAGTGCATCAGTCAGAATGAGACATATGCCTAGCTTTCTTTGTAGCAGTTTAAGAATACAAGAAAGCAATTTCACTCCCAGAATACAAGTGATCACAGTGGTTATGAATAAGGTATCCTGCCCCAAATATGCTGCTTCTGAAAAGTAGAATTTAAGCCGTTTCCTTCCCAAACTTAGCCAAACTGTTTTTTTAACCTTTAATAAGATTTGACCTTCAGGCCAACCCAGAAGAAGAAAACTTTTTGGAATCTCTTGCGTGGAAAAAAATTTCATCTGCTGTACAAGCCAACTATTTCTTTGTGGCATGTTTATCAGTAATGTGCCCATGCCCAGCAAAATTGTGTCCTTGAACCAGGGATATAAAATGATACTATTAAGGGAGCCAAGCCAAGTCTGGTCAAAGAAAGCCATTTATTTTCACTGACCCAGCTGGTCAAGTGAATTTAGGTTCAGCAGCTTGGCTCACTTGAGAATCAAGCAATGCCATCACGCCTGTAATTACAGCATGAAAGTGATTTCCAGGAATGAACGTGGAAAGGGAAACAGACTTTCCCTGGCAATATTATACTTCAGGACAGGAGAGCTGGCAAGGTGAATGGGAAGCATATATTTTCATGTGATTCATACAATAAAAACACTTTCTATTTGTATCAGTCAGTTTTTTTTATATAACAGACCACTCCAAACTTAATGGATTAACACAATAAACATGAATTACTTGTTCAAGATTCTGTGAATTGACTGGGCAGTTCTTCTAGACTGGGCCAGCTCTTCCGGGGCTGGGTGTTTCAGGATGGCTGTGTTTAAATATATAGGGCTTCAGCTGGGATTATTAGAGTGGCTAAGATGGATGGGGCCTTTCTCCATGTGGTTTCTCATTCTGCAGGAGGCCAACCGGAGCTTCTTCACGTGGTCTTTGAAGGGTTCCCAGCATCAAGAGCGGGCAAGCTCCAATACAGAGCAATTTCCAACTTCTCTCTAAATCATGTCTACTAATGTCACATTGGCAGATGCAAGTCATATTACCAAGTCAAAATCCAAAGGATGAAGAAATAGACAATCTCTTGATGAGAGGTACAGAAAAGAATTTGTGGGATTTTTTTTCAATGTACTTCAGCGTTCTTATCGTACTTGAAGATTACAAAATTACTGATGTACTTTAGTATATTTTAGTTGATATTTCTATATATTTTTTTTCTTTTAAAGAATGTGAATGTTTCCAAACACGTTTAAAGGTGGAAACAGTAGCGGCAAGTTTACCAAGGTTAAACACATAATTATAGCTGCTTCTATAAAATCTCAATTGCATGATTTGAAAATTGAGCAACCAACTTAGTAGGATTAGTTGGATTTATCTTCATTGTATTTTGTTTTATTGTTCTATGTGACATAAAATCTATGGGCTGATGTGTTTCCACTACAATGGCTAACTGCTTTGGCAGGATGTGAAAACACTTAGGAGGGACAGAGGGGGAACATTTTTTTTTGTCCAAATTTGAGATTATCAACAAATATTTATTATTATTTTAATTAACTTATTGTATTCATGAGAAATGTAAAACTATTAGGAAGTTGTAGAATAAAAAAAACTTGTCACCTAGTGTTCAAGACATCTATTCTGTGTTAAAATGTCACCCCAAAACTTAATGGCTTAAAACAACAATTATTAATTCTCTTTCACTGTTTCTGTGAATCAGGATTTAGAAATGACTCAGTTGCAAAGGTCCAGCTCAGAGTCTTTGATGAGTTTGTGTTTAGAATGTGGCTGAGGCTGGTGTCATTTCAATAGTTTCTTATCTTACATGTTGGGGACATGTGCTGGGAGACTTCAGCAGCTGGGGGCTAGAAGGACTGGGAATCCTCTGGTATCTCTCTCTTTCTCTATGTGCTTTCTTTATAGAATCTCTCCAGCATGGCAGCCTTACATGGCTAGACTTCTTAATTGAAGTTCAGGCCTCCAAATGTATCTGTCCCAATAGAGAGACAGATGGAAAGTGCAGCAGCTCTTCTAATCTATCCTTGACATTGTCACAGCATCACTTACTGTATATTCTATTAATCAAGGCAGTCACAAAGATCCAACCAGTTTCAAGGGGAGAGGACACAGACCCCAACATCGTGATGAGGGAGTGACAAGGTTCTGGGAGGGCATGTAGGACTGGAAATAATTTTTGGTGGTTTGGAAAAGTATAATCTATCACATCTAGGGAAACTTTAAAATTTGTGACATGGATCTTTAGTATCATCCACTTTACTTTTCTTGGACAAAGTTCTGGTAATATTACATAGATTTCACTTTTCCTTGAGCATTTCAAGGTTACCATTAACATTTGTTTTGTGAACTCTGGTGTATTGTGGGTTCAATCATAAGAAAAGCCTGAGAAAGGGCTTGAGTACAAGTAACTTATTTGGGAAATAATTCTAGAAAACAGAAGAGAGGAACTGACGTGAAACAGGGAAATAGGAAAAACCAATGCAAATGAGCATGGCAACTGAGGTAGGTAACTAGTGCTTTCAAAATTTCCAGAACAGTCTGAGAAGACTTATGAACTCTATCACAGGGCTATGCATTTAGAGGACTAAAGGATGGAGCATATACCCACTGGCCTTGGTTAAATGTGGTCCCAGGGTCATTGATTCCCATGCATTTCCACCTTGCTCAAGTATGAGTGCCTAACGCAGTCCACAGGTATCTCACAACGGGCATTCAGAGAAGCACCAGAGTGGAAAGCAAGAGGTACGTGAAGTGGGTTCATGATGAGGAGCTTTGGGCTGAACTCAAACCAAGCTGGTAGAAGACTGCTCAGAACTGGTCACTGCAGAAAGAGGTAAGGCTGAGATAATTTGTAGTGGTACCTGGGAAATATATGATATTCATTCAAGCCAAAGAGAATCAAATACTGAGCACTTACTGTGTGCTGGCTATTGTCCTGAGCACTAGGAAAGAGGTATAAAAAGGTACAAAAGTAGACCCTTTGCACACTTTAGTGTGATACAGCTCCAGGTAAATAGATCATCACAGCATAATAAAATAAGTGCTATGAGAGAAGAATACAGTGTGTTACTTGTGCATAGGAGAAGCAGAAAATAAACATGCCAAAGAAGAGCCTGTATGACTAGAAAAGCTTTCATGGAGGGTTGATGATTGACTAAAGCTTCAACAAAGAGATTTTTCTAAATGAGAAATGGGATAAAATGAATTAGGCACTCCAAGCAAACGGTAAAATAGGAAAAAAAAGTCGTAAAGTTTATATACGAAAAAGCAAATTTCTGAAGCCCTGATAAACCTCTTGATGCAAATTTTATAGATGAGTAAATTGAGACTCAATGCAATTAGTCATTTGGTGAGGGTCATACCATTTTTCAGTTGACAGTTCAAGGCAAAAACCTGGAAATCCTGTGTCCTCACCCAGTTTTTCTTTTCTGTTTTGTTAGGCTTACCAAATGTTAGTTTTCAATCATTTATTTAAAAACAAATATATCAGAGCCCCTGCCACTTTTTTTTCTTTCCACTAGTGCTTTTGTTCTTTAACAAGGTGAATCAACCTTGCTTGGTTTTGGTTTTCTTCTTATTAGAGGAATTATAAAATTTAATCAGGAATTTATAGTGAATACTCTTTACAGTGATCACTTATTCAAAACTAAGTTCCCCCTAGGTAGAGGCATGGAACAAAGTTCAATTTTTAATTCAGGCAGTTAAGTAATTGTAAACCATGTCTTTAAAACCCTAGATATATAGCAAACTTTGACAATTCAGAATTGATGCCTCCAACACAGGGGTTAGCATTTGCCAAGATGACACAACCAAGAGAGACTTGGTAGAGACCAGTGCCAGGGAATAGCAACAGGAAAATGGTGTGAACAGGGTGAAATTGGCTTCTGATTCCTCCAGCCATCAACACTTTGGGAAACCATTGAGGATAGCTTTCACAAGATTGCTCAAGTGTCTTAAGCAAATATGTCAGAGAAAGGACATGTTAAGGTTTTGGGAATGGATTCTCAGATTGTCTGATGTAATTCAGTAATTTTCCAGAGGACAGCTACTGCTGGGTCAAATATGTGATTTCTCTAACCATTCTGTCGTTTTCCTTTTTTGGGTTAATGAATAGTTGACCTTTAGAAGGGTCTCTGGAATGGACATGGGGCAGATTATTTTTTTGAGCTAAAAGGCTGGAGAGGCACTTCATATCATTGGGGTCACTGTAATCACAGTGAAAGTCCAGATGAATTCACCACTTTTCTGGGAGTAAGTCGTAAGGAGGAGTCTTTCAGCAATTTTAATTTTGTTTTTCAAACATTTATGGATCCTTGGAAAAGGAATGGCTGTGTAGAAGGGAAGGGTTGTTATTTAGGTACTGGGGAAGTAACGAGTAGGACATTGGTGATTATGGACTCTGTAAAACAAAAGGGAAGAAAGGGTAAGCAAACTGACACATGTTCATAAGTTTAAATGGGCATTCAATAATGTATAAAGCACATGAGTGTAACAGGGGAATTACTGCTCTTTGGGGGAACTGGTGGAGAGAAATTGTCCTGTGCAGTAGAACAGGAAAAAAGAAGGCAGAATAAATGTATGCTTGTCTCTTCTGGATCTCCTTAATAAAGTTTGTTTTATGTCACATTGAATAAATGGAGGCAACTTAGTATCATTTCAGCTGTTTCTGTCCACAAAGCCATAAACTAACACCAAATCAGACAATCAAAGCACGCTCATTTCTGAGTAGTTCAAAACACCTGTGTTCTGAGCATCTACAATGTCAACAAATAAGTATTAAGTGACGTTTATATGTCTTCCAGGCATTTTGCTTGAGACTTGAGATAAAAAGAAAAAATGAGTGTGATATAGTCCCTACACTAGCATAACTGACCATCTATTATGAGGCCAAAATTTTCCATTCAAAATGGTAAGTATCATGATAAAGTTAATCAAACTTTTCTAGAGGAATTTACAGAAAGAAGGATCATACTACTTCATATTGAAGGTGAATTACAGGCTGAATCAAAGTGTGTGCTTAGTTTGTCTAGGTCAATAAAGTTAGGAAGGGCCTCCCAGACAGAGGAAACAGCATGAGCTGATGCATGGGGCCAGGAAGGAGACTGATATTTATGGGGTAGGGTATAGGAGGGGTCAAGCAGATGAAAGATTTGCTGTCTATGCCAAAACACCTGCATTTCAGGATTCTATTCCATAACTGTTGTATATCCAAGATTTGCATTTTGGGTATGTGGATTCAGGGTCTTCATGTCTGGAGGCAGAAGGAATAATTAGAAATCTACCATAATGATCCAGGTGAACAATTAGGATCTGAAATAAGGTAGTAAAAGTGAATAGATTTCAGAAGCATGTAGGAGTGAAACTTGTCAAGATGTGGTGGCTGATACAATTTGAGGGATGAGGGAGAGCTGAAGGTCCGGGACAATACCTGTAACTAGGAGATTAGGTGAATAGTCAAGGCTGCAGGGCTGGCAAAGCATCACAGCCAGACCAGGGGATCAAACATAGAGAAGCAATGGTTGTCAGCATGGTGGTGTGGCAACAGCTAAGGACCCAATTTTGATGATGTCAGTGAGTGCCTGCGTGGAAGGGTGGTAACTAAGGGCTAGACAGCTTGCCCTGATCCCTCCAGGCCATCTTCACCCCCATCCCAAACCCACAATATATATCCAGCTACTCTGAGCTGTTTGAGGGGATAAAACAACATGTACTAAGAAAATCTCAAACTGACATTCTTTACCTAGAAGTGATTCTAAGTGTCTGCTTCCTGACAGAAAAGGGACTAAATTGTTTCTAGGAACTAAAAATTATGAAGCAATTTTTTTATATACCTGAATGTCTTCTGCAGTATCCATAAAAGGAGTTTCAGATTACTAAGGTTAGGGAACCAAACAGTGAATCACCGATATTTCAGAACACTGGGCTAGACATTACCAGAAGAGAGAGGGGGCATCAAGTTATGTCTTCTGTGTGTTTCAGGTTTGACCATCTTCAGTGTTTGACTTATTCTGACCGCCAGAATCAGAATCAATAAAGAGAGTATGCTAAAGCGCAGTTTTCCAGGCCCCAAACCATAGCGAATAAATTAGAATTTCCGGCAGTGGGTCAGAGTTTCCTGCTTTTAAACTAGCTTCCATTATGAGTCTTAAACTCACCTGAGACTATAATCACTGAAGCTGCTCTTAGCACACCCAAAGCAGCACCTGCAGGCATCACTTAAAACCCACAGGGCACTTGAACTTGAATCAAAGTATTGCTGCAGGCTATCCTTTCTTCATACACCTGAATGTTCTCATGCATCATCTCTCCTACCTCCCTGGGCAAATCTTACTCTCTCTTTCTCAGTTTTAATTTGGTAACTAGATTTCCTTCTTCTGCCTTCATTCTCACCTGACAACCCCTGTTCTCAGTCCTGGGACAGTCCATGAGCAAAAAGCAACCCAAGCTGAGATCAGGCTGAGCACGGCCTCCTCACAGCTCCTGGATATGTCCTCCTTGCCTTTTCAATTCAATCGAGAAATTTTCCTTTAATATGAAAATTTTCTAACATGACTGAGTACTCACACACCTTTTTAAAATGGGGTCACCATTACTATGGAAATATGTGAGTAGGTGGAAATATTTGGCTTCCAGTCTTAAGACTTGGAAAGAGCATAATGACGAGCTGTGTGACCTCAGACAAATAACTTAGGTTCTCTGGTACTTAGTTCAGTCATCTTTAAAGATGCATTAAAGCAGGAATTCTCAATTTTGACACTATTGGAATTTGGAACTGGATAAGTCTTTATTGGGGGGGCGGGGGAGGGTTGTCCTGTTTATTGTAAGAAGTTGCAATAACCGAAAGTCCTCAGGGTGGCGGTGAGGGGGGTGTGGAGAAGTGAACAAAACTGCCCCCAGTAGAGAGCCACTGGATTAAGGGTACTCACTCCACAGGATTCTTGACTTACTGAATGAGATAATGTATATGAAAGTGCTATTAAATTCTAACAGATTTTACAAGCTAAGGAGTTGTTTTTATGATGTACATGAATTCGATCACATTTAAAACTAGCTGTTAATATGGTTCAAGCTGTTTAACCATTACAAGGCATTAGTAATAATGATAAGATACTTTTAAGGATGCAGATCAAACATGACTTTAAGCACACTGTGACCTTGGTCAACATTACAGACAGAGAGGGCAAACTGAAGACTTGAACTATCCCAGGAGATACCCCCAGCGCTCGTCTGAGCAGGATGCATTTGATCAAATCTTTATGCCTTTATAAATGTATACCCTTCTGAGTCAGTCACTAGTCAGCTTTTATGTTTCAAGAATAGGAAAGTATTTTAAATGAGCAGTCCCGTAATATTACTCGATATTACTCAAAACAAATGATAGAAGTCCATACTTATAAACTTGCCATTCCCATTTTAAAATACTGCAGCTGAAATAGCTAAGCAACTAAAACTAAACCAAAACTCTATGCGTTTTCTTCAAGAGAGAGAATTTTATTTTAGTTTCCTTCCATTTGTTTTTATAAATTACTATTCCCTTCTAAAAGCATTAAAGTTTCTCCCTCTCTTTCCTCCCCTTCTCCCTTCTCTCCTTCTCTCTCTCTCCACACACACACACACACACACACACACACACACACACACATTCTTTTTAACCAGCTCCCAGCTATAACCATATGAGAGAAAACACTTTATTTCTAATGCTGGTGACCATATGGTACAGAAAAACATAGCCATTAACCCATGTTCATATTGCTACTCTGCCTTTTCGCAACTGTGTGTCTGTGGAGAAGTTATCTTATATGAAATCTGAGTTTCCTCATTTACAATGTGTAGACTTAGCTTCTTCTTTGAAATATAGTTGTGAGTGCTGAATGAAAAAAAATTACACCGGAGAAAACATTAGATATTTTTAAAAGGTTAATTTCTTTCCTCCTCTCATTCTTTTTTTCCCTCGGTCCCTGAACTTGTAGGAGAGTGAATAACTTGCCTGTTATTTCTTTAGGTAAGTGGGGAGGTGACTTTTCATAACTTAGCTGCAGCTCGCTTTTCTAAATTCACATAAGAGTTATGCTGCTCTAATGGTAGGGGAAATATCCATCACAAAGGAAATCCACAACAGTATGGATTGGAATTTCCACTGGGGAAAATGATTTCAATTTATGCTTAGGTCAGCAAAGCCTTACACATTTAGTCCGGCTTCCCTGGTAACAGAACCTGAGACAAAGTCTTCTATGAGAGTGCTTTGCCAGGGAGTGTGGTCCCACAGACCAGGGGTGAGAGGTAGCTGGAAGGAGGGAAAGACAATCCAAGCAACTTCCTGGGGAGCATAAGAAATTCATTTCCGGATTATCCTTTTTATTGGCAGATGGGGTGTAGGAGCTCCTTTTCCCCATTGGTGGAGGTTTTACTCCATGTTGTTTCAACTTTCCACATTTCTGGTTTGTTAGCACAAATATGAGGACCACGGAGGTTCCTGTGACATTCCACACTGCAGTGACAACAGAGACGGTTTAGGAGGCAGAAGACATCTGCATGAACTTGATCAGAGACCACAGCACTGCCTACTCCAATAGCAGCTGGTGTAAGAGAGGTGAGGCCAAGAGGATCTTGAGACATGTGTAAGCGGTATTCATCATAGTGTGGATTTCAAGATTTATTCATCAATATATTAGTACAATCTGTAGATGCTTACTAAGGTTCTAACATATGCCAGTGCTGTGGTGTGCTCTGGGATTAATGCGCTAACCAAGAGAGAGCCAGCTTTTGCTCCATCTTACAATCTAGGAAAAGGCAAATAGTTGATATTTGACACTAATGGGGTAAAATGTTGGCAGGAGGTCAGGGGCCTTCCTTCCACTGCTAATCACTATGCAAATGGATCATAAATATCAAAGTATCATTATTATGTACAAAAGACGTTTCTTAGGACATCATCTTGGGAAAGAAACGGTAGGTACAAAATTGAGTAGAAAAAGAAACCTAAGAAGCAATCATTGGAAGAAAAAATAAGCCATATCAAGCAGTGATTCTGTGGCCTGGCTCCAGCTGATAGACTGTTGAATCTCTAGCCAGGCTCTTCCAATGCAAGATTTTTCCTCTGCAAGCAGGTCACTTTTTTTTCAAGATAGCTTCATGTCCTTTCCTTGATTCAGACTTTTGTATGGTTTACTACTGCCAATATCACTTTTAGCCTGGGCCTGGGGGCTTCTGTCCTCAACTAGGAACCTTCTCCCTGGTGGTGATTTACCCTACTTTTGCCACGTGTTCACTGCACCAGCTGTTCACTATCTGGCCGATCTGCTGCGCCCTCATGGTGTGGTATGAACTTGGCCTTTTCTCTCTACCATCTGGCTTGAGGAACAGCTTCCTTGACTCTGTGCTGGTGACAAGATTGACTCTGGAACTGTTCAATTGCCTTGCCTTCCTTCTGCAGTCTCAATTGTCTGTCAGAATAATGATGGTGATGTAAGCCAAAATTGACACTGAATTTATTTTGAATTGGGCCTTTTATATGCCTTGCCTCATTCACTCCTCACAACTAATCTGCCAGGTATGTACTATCATTTCCACCATTCTCCTGAGGAGTAAACCGACATAGATAAAACGTCTAGTCAGTGGACACACATGGGGCCAAGATCTGACATTTGCTCTATGGACTCAAGGGCCATATTGCCACTTCCATGGATTTTTAGGCCTTAAGTGCCTGGTGGAATTACATCTTAACATAGGGCTGGGAGCATTCTTCCTGATTGTGGAGCCATATTCTATTTCTCTTTCTCCCTCTGCAGTGTTGAAACAATCCCAGGGAGGCTAAAATGATATTCTACCCTCTCTCACAAGTCCATCTCCTCACCCTCCCCCCCATTTTGATTTTCTCCCTAGTTTTTATCCAAAGTTATAACTGTTCCTCTTTGGGGGTTTCACTTCATAATAATTCATTCCTTTCCATATGGAAACTTATAGGCTATTTAACTATAATGCCTCTTTGCATATGACCTAATGTGATGTTAGGAGAAATTATGGAGAACTTGGAAGTAAAATAAAAGTTTGACTACATGCTCCTTCACGTTCATAGTGGATAGGGTTTAACAGGCCCATCCAAGGATTGTTTGACTCCCTAGGAAAAAGTACCTTTGTTTGACTTTGCTATTTGTTACAGATACGGTAAAGTTATATGTCAACATACAGAGTTCTGTCTAGTAGAAAAGATAACCCAACTACTATAATATTTTGCCCTGAAAGACAAGAGGCAGCTTTGTATATAATGTAGCAAATTTATTCTGACATAGTTTTATTCTTCTTAAGTGATTTTGCTGGAGGTCTAGATAAACTCTTTTTCCTTAAATTCTGTGAGAACCATCTTTACCATTTTACTGATCCCTTCATTAATTAATGAGTTGAGTAAAATCTTTGAAATGTGTTCATTCCATATTTGTATAGTAATCATGTTTTTAACCTTTGGAAAATTCTACCTTAACAACGGTTACTTTAACATTCTTTAGTCTCTCATTCATGCATTTGTTCAATCATTCATTTTTACAAATATTTCTTATGTGCCTGATGCTGGGTCTGGTAATACCAGACTTGAGTGATTAGAATACAACGATGAACAAAACAGAGTAAGTCCCAGTTTTCATGAAGCCGAGAAGGGAGACTGCAACCTGGAGGACAATATAAAAAAGCAGGAACATTTATTTAGAGCTATGGGTCTCATTGTTGCATAAATATCACCTTGGAAGCTTATTAAGCTTAATAATCAGGTAATTTCCAGGTTGTCAACCATGGGTATTCTAATTCTATAAATCTTTTATTGGTTCCAGTTTAACCTGCACTTTAACCTGCACTCCTTTTAACCTGCACTTTAGGCAATTCTGATGCACTTGGTCTTGGGAACATATTTTGAGAAAAAAAAAATCTTGGATTTTCACATATCTTGAATGTCTGCATTCCTCTATTTCGTCCCAGTGCAAATTATCAAATCACAACCACACATAAATAAAGAAATAAAGTCATACCAGTGAACCTGAATTCCAGGATTTTATTCTTTGTTTTTGTCCCCCACTCCCACAAATATTAGAAATGTAACCTTCAGAAAGTTACATTCCATCTCATCTCTGGGCTTCGGCTATGTCATTCTTAAAAGAGCAGATTAGACCCGATGAGAGCTAATGTTTGTTCCAGCTCTAAATTTTAGCGACAAAGCAAAAGTTAAACATATAAATGTCATTTCATGATCCAATATTCGTTATGCATAAGTTAATTTGTTAATATTAGAGTTCATTAGTGAATAACAGAATTAATTAATGCAACAGAGATTATGAACTTGTACCAAATTTTGTTTGGTTTTGTTTTATAAGATATGCAATAAATCAGATCTTACACCGGTTAACATTTTGTTGCTGATCTTTCTTGCAATATTGCCTAATGAAAAACACCTAATTAACATGCTTCTAGTAATTTACTGAACCATATCCCTGGCACTTAAAATCGACACTCACAAAATAGCTGGAACCATGAGGCATGGGCATGTCCATGATTTCCAATCTTCAGGGAGGATTGTGAATTACACATAGTGTCTAATGAATTATTTATAATGGTAATAAATGAGCTGAAACATGCATACCAGCCATGGGGAAGAGTGAACTGTGATAGCACTTGGAGCGTTGGTCAAAATCTGGCTGCCAGGACTACATTTTACTTTGCAGTTATGTGTAAGCAATTTGTGGCTTATTCAGCCTTCAATCTTTTAAGAAATAAAAACTTAAGACAGACCTTCTCAATTAATTTCCTCTGAGTCTGTGATCACTGGTATTTTGTGAAAAGAATACTGTCTTCTCCAATGTTCTCCACTTATTCTATCCATCACATTTCTTTTTCTTAATATATTTGACATGATTTGTTCCTGCAATTGACAGATGGGAAACTAAAAGTTGTTACATGTTGGATCTCTAGATAGACATTTTTTTACATAATAATTATTTTTCTTGCTCTATGAACTGATATACAAAGAAAATATAAAATAGTATCATCTCTACTGTAAACTCTTCCATTAGATCAAAAGCTCATTGAGGACAGAAACTAAGATTCATCTTCATATACTCCAATAAAACCTTGCACCTGCTCTGTTCCATGGTGCACACTTATTATCCTGCAAATTTATTGAACACATTGAGAAAAAATGCCTGGCACTTATCTAAACAATGAAGATGCAGCATCATGTAAGGTAGAAAAGGTCACTCCTTTGATGCAGTTAATATTCTAGTGGCACAGAATTAATGTTGAATAATAAGAGCAATTCTAACAATAAATCTTACTTATATCCTGAGAACTAAAGGAAACGCCAAATGTCCTATTCTTTTCTTCCGTAGTCCTTTCCCAGTGTCTTCCTTAGGATCTGACTAAATATTCCTTTTTCTGCTCATAATGAGCTGTTTTTCTTAAGTGCATTTACCCTTTCTCATACCCATTTAAAAAAGAAATCTATAAATTCTTCAAACATGTATGTACGTATGCATTTATCTATCTATCTATCTATCTATCTATCTATCTATCTATCTATCTCTATATTTTCCCTACTGCCATGGACTAGCCCACTATGCCATGGGATGGGGATATAATTGAAGATAAATCAGATATAGTCCCTATCCTCAAAATAGGGAGATATTTGGAAGAAGTGATCCCAGAAGAGGAAATAGCCGTGTAACAGCCTAAGAGCAAAATCATAATATGCAATATATCCAGGAAATTAGATTGCACTTTGGAAAGATTTCAGTGTATCAGCTTTGGGGGTCAGGGGAGATTTAAAGGGCTTTTGGACCATAAGAGGACCGTGTTAGAGTCACCCGAGAGCCCTGAAGAATTTGTACAAGGGAAGGGCAAAATCACATTTACGTTTTTTAAGAATTGCTGGTCTGCAATATTTGAGAGTGGGTAAGAAGTGGGCAAGACTGGAGATAAGAGTGTCCAGTTAGGAACCCATTGTAAGAGTACACGTGAGAGATGATGGTGACCTGGACCAAGAAAGTTCACTGGAGAGAAATAGTAGGTAGATACAACCAGAGAATTTTTTTTATTCTGGTAAAATATCCAACATGAAATTTACCATTTTAACCATGTTTAGGTGTACAATTAAGTGGCATTAACATTCAAATTGTTGTGCAACCATCATCATCATCTATCTCCAGAAATTTTTCATCTTCTCAAACTGATACTTTGTATCCATTAAGCAATAGCTCCCCATTGACTTCCCCCAGCCCCTGGCAACCATCATTCTACTTTCTGTCTCTATGATTACTCTAGAAACCTCACATAAGAGGAATCATACAGTATTTGTCCTTTTGTATCTGGTTTATTTCATTTAGTGTAATGTCATCCAGGATCATCCATGTTGTAGCATGTGTCATAATTTCATGAGCCAGAGAAGATTTCCAAGTTAGAGTCAACAGGAATTGACTATTAATCCAATATGGAGGTTGCGAAAGAGAATGAAGGAAATATAATGCCCAATTTTATGGCTTGAGAATCTAGGAGATCAGTGGTGTCATTCGAAGAGCTAGGGTACAAAGGAGACAGGGATATTTTCCTTCCTAAGAATGCAAACCAGTAGGGCCTGGTTTCTCCACGACCCTGTGAATGGTAGAAGCAATCAGCATCTGGCAGTGTCTTGTGTCTGTAAGGGAAAGTTTTCTTGTTCCCCAGTGACTCAATGGCTGAACAGAGAACTGTAATCACAGAAGTCCTTTTGCAAATATTTGAGCACAATTTATCCATTATATTAAGGAATTTTTTTTAGGTAAGTTGGACAGTTTACATATAGATGTGGTCTTGGTGACCCCCAAAAAGTGTAAGAGAGTATTTTGTAGCCAAACTGATACCCTTAAGATGGCTTGTAATCCTTTTTTTATTAGCTCTCCCTGAAAGATTAAATCAATGAATAAATAACCTAATGAATAAATGCGTATTCATGGAACGTGAAGACAAATCTTGTGAGGATTAAGTTTGAAATAGGAAGCAAGAGGTACTCATGTGGTGTCATAGATTCTAGGGTCTGCATCCTTCCTCAATAACAAATCTGAGTGTAATTTCTGTATCAATATAAGTTGATCCCCAAGTTGTATTTTTCAAGAAAGAATTGAAGGTACAGCAGAGTGTGCCCAGTATACTACCAATTGTAAAAAAGAAAAGAAAAAAAAAGAAAGAAGAAGGAAAAATATGTTTGCTTGTAAGTGTTTAATTTTCTCTAAAGGGTACTCAAGAAATCGATAACAGTGGTTGCCTCCAGGTAGGGAAACTGGTTATCTGGAGTACAGCAATGGAGGCTAACTTTTTCCTATATAACTTTTTGTGCTTTGTGAATTTTGATCCACGATAACATATTTGTTACCAATTCAAAAATAAAATAAAAATACGTCTGGCTAAAAGACTGATATACAAGTCAAGTCATTTGAGGGTGTGCTAGTTTTCAAAGCAGCAGGGGCACTTACATTTCCCCTGGGGTCTTTCATACCTCCTTTCTCTTCCTTTCAGATGTCACCAGTGAATTTTTCTCTTCCATTGATTAGTACCAGATGGACTCATATGGTGCATGCTGCATTTGGGGTTTGTTTTCATCCCCTTTCCCCAAACCTTTCCACATACTAATAAAACTTCAGTACCTCCTCACTTCTTATCCAGAAGTTTCCAGAGGCCAATTAGACAAAGATCTCCTTCCAAAAATTTAAGCCCTTCTGATAAAGGGAAAAAAAAAGCAAACCCTACAATTGATTACATAAGGCATCAAATATATATATTGAGTGCCTACTGGGCATGGCTGAGTAATTTACATTTATGGTGGGAGTTATGTTTTACTTACCTTGAAAACAGATCAATAACAGATAGAACGAAGAAAATGAGCATTTGTTAAGCCACTATATATGTGAGACTTTGAGACAAGGGCTTTTATGTATTAATTCATTTAATCCCCCCAAACCCATGTGAGAGAGGTATTTTTATTAGTCTTGTTTAACAACTGAGAAAACAGATAAGAGATATTAAATAACTCATCCATGCATCCAATCCCTCTGACTCCAAGACTTTTTCTACCAAACACCTGTAGAACTATAAAAAATGGTGTAAAAATAGTAAAAATTGAAAAGCTCATTTCTTTGTTTTTGCCTTGTTGGATTAATCCGATGCAGCAAAATGTCACTGCCAAAAGCAAGGTGTATTTTATAAAATGTCTTAATCTGTTTATTCATCACTTAAGGGTACATTAGAGAAACTGGGAACTTGATCTTTATTTGACTACTAACAGATGTTTTTACTAAGAAACATGTAATTGAGCACTTCGGGGCAATTATTTTAAAATATGATACCTTTCCAATAACTTTCCATGTGGTTCTCTGAAATTAAGACACATTTCATGTTGACTCATCAAAGAGAACCATGCCCCCTCTTTTGAGACAATCCTACCTCAAAAGTACAGTTTTCAGGCTGGCCCCGTGGCTTAGCGGTTAAGTGCGCATGCTCCGCTGCTGGCGGCCCGGGTTTGGATCCCGGGCGTGCACCAACACACTACTTCTCTGGCTATGCCGAGACCACGTCCCACATACAGCAACTAGAAGGATGTGCAGCTATGACATACAACTATCTACTGGGGCTTTTGGGGGGAAAAAAAAGTAAAGTTTTCAATTGCCAGCCCACTACGAAGAGGAAGAAGGGCAGGCCTCCTGTATATTCAGAACCGTCTGTCACCAGATCTGGAGCAGCTTTTTGAGGCTTTTTAAGCTTCTCTCTACTGTTTCCTTTCCTTACATCCAGGAGATTATTGCGTTCATAAAGCATTTTTCTCCTTTTCAGAAGTTCCAGAATCCTAAAGTACATCTGTATCAGGTAAGATTGTAAAAGACAATTTAAATAGTCAGTGTGCAATTACTTGATTTCTTCAAATATGCTCTGCTCTAACATACCTTTTTGCCTTTCCATCTGCAATTCCCTCTACCTAGCTTACTGCTGCCTTGCTCACCCACCCCATCATCTCTTGTCAATCTACTCATTCTTCAGGGTCCATTTCATCATTGTCTTTTCTCTGAAACATGCCCTGACTCCACCCCACCCCCTAGGCAGAGTTATGTATCTCCCCATTGTGACCATACTGAACATTATGAAAATCTCTCTTATAACAGTCATTTTCCACATTAGTTTACCATCTCTCCTCCTCTAGACTAGTGCTGTTCACAAACTGCTGTACATACCCACACAGGGCTAAAGCTCTGTTATTAAAAAAGTAATCTGTACTTAGCACAGTGCCTCATTCAATGTTTGAATACATTTTTGGGAAATGAATAAAAATAGAATTGTTTTTTATTAGAGCAACAGAGATTTATTGAGCCACTACTGTGTGCAGACCACTGTGCTGGGTGCAGTCTGTGCCCAAGACACACAATCTGAACAGGAGGAGGTCAAGAGCATGGGCTGTAGAACCGTCTAGACCTACCCCCACCACTCACACACTCAGATGTGTGGCAAATTAATTAACCCCATTATACAGCGGTTCCTCGTGAGGAAAGTGAGGAAAATAGTATTCTAACTCCATATAGTTGCCCTGTGTATTCAATGAGATAAACGTATATTAGACATTTACTAATTGACTTGGAACACAATAAGCATTAAGGACCCTACTGCCATTTGGGAACACAAGATAGAAACAAAGACTTTAGAAAGCAATTATTTTTCTTTGCATCATCTACATTCCTCAAGTTACAGGCCAAATTTCTCCTGCTGGTGGTGGTGGGAGGGAAGCTAAAAGTGAGGACAGGAGCCGGGGAAAGCAGAGTGCCTTCGTTCACCAAATCCTCTCTTCTGCTATGCTAACCCATTCTCCTGAGAGTAACAACTGCTCCTCATGCTCTTTTTAGATGGCTGTTGATGTTGTGTCTCTTTCCTCCTGCAGGATCCTAGGTCTTTAGGTAAAAGTTACTATTATTGGTTGTTCATATAGCTTAGGTCCTCTGGTAGCCTAGAAAGATAACTGAGAAAACTATTCAGAAGGTCCTGGCTGGACATCACCTTTTCTTTCCATTCTTTTGGGAAAGAAATGGCATGTAGGTAATTGCAGCCCAAATCCACCCTGATTAAATGCCTCAAGATGTTAACTGGGTATTCAAGGAGTCCATCCTAATCTTTTCTTATATATAAATCCATGATTACCTTGTTTCCTTAAAAAAGAATTTTTGAAACATCTGGCATTTTCTCTGCATTCACTTGCCCTAAATCAGTGAGACTTCCACGTATCTCTGCTCCAAAGATCTCCATCTTTTAAAATGGCGCATCATGTGCATCTGAAAACCATGTACTTGGGTAATCATTATTCCCTACTGTGAAAATGTACTTGAAAAATAATATGATATTTGCCCAATACCGAATCTCTTTTGCCTCGTATTGTCACATTCAAAACCTCAGCAGCTCGGAGGTTACTGGAGGCTTACAAGTTCTGTGTGCTTCAGGTAAAGAAACTTAATAGTGGAACACAAAATACACGTGGACAGAAAGTAACGGATGGAATTTTTCACTTCTTCAATTAACTATAATATTTTACTAAATCTACAGGACATTTGTTGACTTTATCATTTATTATTATTATTTTTTTTAGCAAACCTCACTTTAGGTGTGAGATCGATACAGAATGAACATATAGACAACACAACAATCAAAAGGAAAGTATACGTGGAAAATTAAATTTTTGGTTTTTTAAATTCAATACTCCGTGTTCTTAAGTTGATTCCACTTCCTAAAAAAGTTGATCGATTATCGGATTATCACAAGCATGTGCCCAGTCTGGTGAAAAGGGTTAATTAACGCAGCTAGTTTCCTTTTCCACTGGGAGACCTATTTTAGTTATACGTACAATGTAACTTTAATCACCAAAGAAAAGTGGTGATAAGAGTTTAGATGAATACCAGTTCTCATAAACTGTATAACCCAAACCTTCTAGCAGCACAAAACAAATTGTCGCTTAGTTAGGTCGATGTATTAGCATTAAAATTTGATCCCTTTTGCACATATATTTCCATCTTTATAATGTACTGGCAATCAATGGAATGAAAAATGAAGAAAAGTTTCTAAGCTATTTAGAATCAGATATTATAGCTTGCAATTCATAATTGTTATAACTTCTTTTAGTTCACAGGACAATATGTTATGCTTCAAGTACTCGGAGAGAAAAGGAGCCAATACTTATATCATTATGGTCTTCATTCTTCTTCTGAAATAAATGTGCAATTCCTATTGGAAAGCTCTCCAAAAGTAAAGATACTACACAAATTAAGTTAGTGTGGGGAAGCCCAAAGGAACCGGATATTCTTAATTTATTTATTACTTTATTAATTATCCTAGTGTAAGATTTTTCAGGAGCTTGTTCAAACACTATTTTAATTCACATGTAATTTGATTTAGCTTGGCCAGGAAAGATGCATATTTTAGATAACTTCTGCAAGTAAGCTTTTTCTGTGAAAGCTGATCATTAACAAATTTACTTTTGAAGATGTACATATGAGATTTTTTTAAAATAAAAAGGCAATTGTGAAAATATAAGCATAAACATCTGTCAAAAATTCATTAGCAGAGCCAACTATTTTGGATCATACCTGCTATTTAATGGCATATTATTAATATTAAAGTTAAAATATGTTAAAATAAAAAATATAAAACAGCAACACTATAAATTTTGTAGTGTATTTGGCAAAATGCATTAAGTACTCCAAATATATTTATTAAACTTTGACATAGTAATTACCTTTCTGGGAATCTATTTTAGGAAATGAAAATTAAAAATAGATCATTTTAAGTAATAAAATCTTTGTTAAAAAATAACTGAAATACCATAAATATCAAAATATATGTGCATGCTTAAGTAAACCATTAACTATCAATTCAAAATTCTATGTAGCTATTGACAATAGCAGTGGTATAATTAACTGATATTATGAAAAAAGTTTATATTAGATTGACCATACATCTTGATTTACTCAGGGCAGCCCCAGTATAGCCTTTTGTAACAGATAAGTTAAAACCCACAAATTACTTTTAGTTCTTTTTACTTTGAAGGATCAATTACATGTTCGTTGTACTTGCTACATAAAGAGAAACAAAAATCAAGGAACAAAATAGTATCCATGGCATACTTGTAAAAGTCACAAACAAATAACATCAAGAAAATAAGTGTTTAGGAAAAGTGTCTGAGAAAAAAATATCAGAATATTAACAATGGTTGTTTTTTATTTTGGGGGCTATAGGTAATTTTCTCCTATTTTATATCAGTGTGGGTCAAATGTTTTCCATAATAAGTATGAACCACAATGAAAATGACATAAAATAATTCTCTTTGATTTAAATAATAATCATATAAGTCAATTCCTCATAAAAAATATATGTGTGTGTATGTTTGTCTGCATATTTATATATGTATATCTATATCTATCTCCTATTTGTTCTGTTTCTCTGGAGAACACTTACTAATACAGGTAAATACCAACAAGTGTGATTGCTGCATCAAAAAGTAAGAGTATTTTAGTTTTGTAAGAAACTGCCAAGCTGTTTTCCAAAGTGACTGTACCATTTTGCATTCCCACCAGCAATGTAAGAGTTCCTGTTACTCCACATCCTCATCCTCACCAGCATTTGATGTTCTCAGTGTTCTGGATTTTGTCCTTTCTAATAGGTATGCAGTGAGTTCTTCCCTATTTCTCTCTCTTTTTTTCTATTTTAAAATATAATTTTCTAAAAGTTTAGAAGATGCATGGATTGTTAAAAGCAGATTTCATCTCTAACTTCCATCATATAGAGAACAAAGATCCATCCATTCATTCATTAAATAAACATCAGCGAGCATTCTCTATGTCTTCTTAAGAGAGCTGGAGGGCATAAGGATACTGGAGTAAACATCCCAGACATGTCCCTGAGGTCACAGAAAGTTTTACTTAGGGAAGAGATACAGAAAATGAATGTCTAAAACAAATGAATAAAGAGTTTAATTTTAGAGAAGTGAAAGTGATATGCAGATAATAAAACAGGGTAATATAAGTATCTGGAATAGGGGAAGGGCACTATTACAGGTAGAATAATCTGGAAAGGTCTCTCTGAGGGCATATTTACTCCTGTGAAGAGCGTAGAAGTGCAAGCACAATGGGATTGAAAGGACCTCTGCTCTTGAGACTTGCACAAATGCCACAGTTCCTGGTTAGAGTCAAATAGCTTTAGTTTTCAATTAAAATAATTAAATTTGGAATCATGGAGTCATAAACTATCCCAAAACTACTTTTGAAATCTCCATCCACAAAGAAGCAACAATATTTCACCATCAAAATCAACCCAGAAAGATAAGTAGATGCCTACACATTTTTGATGTACAATTCAGGTCCTGGCTTTGCATGTCAACTTCTTTTCCTTCCGTTTTTAGACAAAGGTTTTCTAGCAGGAAACATGAAATCCCTTGAAGGCCAAATCAAGTCAACTGGAGTTATGTGGAGAAGTATTTGGTACTTAAGTAAAATGTAGCCGGTTTCCAAAGGCATGCTGCCCTATTCACTCACAAAGAGCAAAATTTGAATATTGAATAAAAGTGTAATATCTTTCTATTATATTGTGATTATTGTTTATTGCTGTTTACACTGTCCAGGATAGGGAGTTAGACCCTGTACAACAGGAATATCCCCAATGTCAAAAGGGTCCCAGAAGGAAATAGATGGCACAGCCAACTGGTTCATTAAGATGGTTTTAAAAAGGTGTTGTTTACAAATGTGTAGGTAGGCTTCAGAAAAACAAAGAAGGATGGAATAGTATCTCAGAATTAGAAAAAAGAAGGAAGATGATTCTAGACTAAATGGCAAGGGAAGAAAGCATTTAATGGAAGCAGGTGAAGCTAGGTGTGTGGAGAGGACCATCTACTAGGAGCAGTAGCTGACAAAGGGATATTGTCAAGCCAAAGTGACTGATTAGTGTGGGAACTGGGAAAGCCAATATCTTGACATCATTTTCCTCTCTCCCTCTGACCTCCTCTTGGTGTCTTGAATTACAGAAATCCAATGTGAAGCCAGAGAGCAAGGGTGACCGAGAAGCAGTGCATGCAGTTTGGGGCACAGAAGAGGATGCACAAAGGCAAAAATTGATTTAGAAGAGAAAATGAGAAATAGCCAATGAATCTTCCTCTTAATGGTACATCAGATATTTATGATTTAACACAGAAGAAGCCACAAGCTCTATATGGGGCTGGAAGTATTCTCAAACTCTTTTCTCCAGTCAGCATCAATGTAACCACCTGCCAACTATATTGCCCATCCTCTTTTTGCAGTGGTTCAGTCAATTGTGCACTTTCCTTCAAGAGTCGACTAATCAGGAGAGGAAGACTTTTAAGCCATAGGGAAGATCATGTCTAAATTCACGGAGTTTGAGCGGAGCTAGAGTTCTATTTGCCAATTTCTAAGACTGTAGCTATCTTAATAGCAGAAATACCCTTTACAGTATGTTGGTGAGTTTTGCCAAAATGATTCTTAAATCTACAAGGCTAAATTTCCACTTTCCATTGAAACATTCTGTACTATTGGATCTGTCTCTGTCCATGATGCCCTTAGATGACATCATTTTTCTGCTCCCTTCATGGTCCCTTCATTCACTCATTCTCCCACACGTGATGTGTTTTTATCAGTGAAAGGAGATGGTAGTTTAGTGGTCTCTTAGTGGATTGAGGAGTTTGGTGAGAAACAATATACATAATTTCTCTTTTGTAATTAGCCTGCCTACATCCAAGCAGCATAATCATTAGGGCTTCTCCTTTTCCACAAATCTCTGTCAGTGAAGCAGGATGGGGTTCCTCATTCACTTCGTTTTTGGGAAAATGAGAGACTAAAGAGCAATGCAGAGTACACGGACTCTGCCCCAAGCCTCCTCCCAATAAACTCCAGGGAAACAACATCATGCAAAACTTCTATTAAGTTTGGGCCACTCATAGTCTGGAGAGTTGGAAGGTATCAGTCTCAAAAATTGATCCAGTGCATGGGAGGAGATTGGTCAGGAGGGGTGGTAGCCACGCCTTACTTTCACATGATTTGGCTGAGATAGATCCTCTATTTCCATAGCTTCCAGGTAATTTGGGAGGGGATTTCAAATTTTGAGTATGCCCCTTTTGGAGTGTGGAAGTCAGCCTAGAAAGAAGATAGAAAAATCAAGGTAAAGAGACGTGAATTGTGGACCACTCTTTTGTGGATAAAAGGGAAGATGATGGTTTCATTGAGTGGTTATAATGGTAGAAACTGAAAAAGAAGATGAGGCAAGAGAAAGAGATTGTCTATGTCTGTCTGAGGAATCTCTACATGCTTCTGATCAAGAGGGCATAGCAGACCCGGCTAATAACAATGAGTGGATGCAAACTTAAGACAAGTTATGACCAAGACTTTCCTACCTTCCAAGTCCCCTAGAATTTAGAATCAAAACAGAGAGTAGTAAGGAGAGGGAAGATTTTTGATGGTATTTTAACTTTAATATGACTGAACTGTGGATCTGAATTGACCAATAAATCAATGATGTAGATGAAGGGAAAAGAAGCCAAAGTTTACCTTAGAAAGATTAGATAAATCTCTCTCTCATTTGGTAAATTGTAACTCAGGGCGAGAAACTCAACTGAGCTAAAGAAAGAAACAGTGACATTTATGATTGTGCACATGGAAGTTTTTGACTATAATTATACCTATTCGTATGTTTGGTCCATCCTTGGAATGTAGAAAATAGTTACAGTAGCCGATAAGTAATAGTGGATTCTCTTGTTAAAACCTGAGATTCTTTTTTTTTTTTTTAGATTTTATTTATTCAGTTTTTCCCCCCAAAGCCCCAGTAGATAGTTGTATGTCATAGGTTCACATCCTTCTAGTTGCTGTACGTGGGACTCGGCCTCACGTTGGACGGAGAAGTGGTGCCTCGGGGCGCGCCCGGGATCCGAACCCGGGCCGCCAGCATCAGAGCGCGCGCACCTAACCGCTAAGCCACGGAGCCGGCCCAAAACCTGAGATTCTGAGCTTTTCTATCCATTAGAGAATGTAATTACATGATTATATACATTGCTACCCAGGAGTGGAATCTGTTTTAAGCTCATGTCTCAGAAAGTTACTACTCTGGCCAAAATTAGAAGATCAAAATTAATTCCCAATGGTGGCAGAATGCAAAAGACTAAACGAGTTCATATTTGAATCACATAGACATTGGGATTACGTACAAAGTGGCAGTGCCCACACAAAGAGATAAAAAAGCCATTTCTGAGTTGAAAAGTATTGGGGATAGGGATCTTCCCCCTTGGAAGAAATCAAAGTTTCTCCAAAATTACAATTGATTTAAAAAAATAGCAGAAAAGAATACTAAACTATGAATTTTGAGACAATTTATAAGACCAAATTAAAAATAAAGATTATGATTTGAGGAAAGTATCTCAGATGGACTAGTGAAGACTTGGATGGAACTGCAGGGCATACAATTGAGAAGCAGGTGTCCACTGATGAGTTTAAAACAAACAAACAAAAAAGGAATACAGACCAGACATGAGGGAGGCAGTTCGTTGAACTTGATCATGCAAAGCATTTACCCAGCTACTTGGTGAAGTGAAAACCAATTTTTATTGTGTGTAATTATATTAGATTAACTGCATGTTACAATATATCTCATTCCACAGTGTGGATCAGTCATTTATATATTGTTTTCATAATGTCTTAGTTAAGAAATTGATCACATATATCAACACTGTTCTGGACAGGAATCCATAAAACTCTAAGTGCCTACCCTTTTCACAATTAATTTCTAAAGAAACTGACTCTGATGGGTCTCTTTGGAGGGAGAAATGTTGTTTTTGTTTTTGATGTGCCTATCCATTTCCAATCACTCCTTATCTCCTAGACATAACTAATTGCATTAGGAAAAATATGATACCCCTGAGGTGTCTTGGCTTGAAATGGCCCAACTGTCTTCTCTATATTGGATGGTGACAAATCAGCTGAGTAAAATTCTCTGTCTTGGAAAAAATGTATACCAAATGCACTCATAGGAGATGGATCACCTGAGTCTAGTATGGAAATGGTATTGAGCTATTGAACTGTCTATCTGTGAGGTCTGCTGGTCACCTTAGTCTTAGTAGTGTCCCCAGAGTAACCATATGATTGGGAAAATGACATCACACACAACCCCATGTTTTCTGTGCACCATTATAACTTATCCCTACCACCAAATATATTTTGAGCTTGTCTTTTCTTTGCTATGCTGAAGAGACATACACTGGCAGATGTCGAGATTGGATGGAGACTACCTGATTACCAATTTCTAACCTTGGTGCCTATAGAATAAAAACTAAGAAAGGAGCCCACCTTACAGCATACTGAGTAAGCAGAGCATACACTATATATTTGCACAATGCACTGTTTCAGCCAATATAAATAAAACATAATGTCACTGCAGGGATTACTAGGACAACACAATACTAAAATCAACAACAACGTGGATTCAAGGGGAACAACACCCAATACACACAAATGCATGCGTACACACACAAAGCCACTTACACACAAATCACTTCCATCTCTGACATTATCTTTAAATTTCACTCGGAATATAAATAGGATAAATAAGTGCCTCTTCCCAGCAAATTTTTTTCAAAGTACCACTCACGTACTCACTGTCAGCTATGTCTTCATTTTCCTGTATATGTGTAACTTTTGTTTTTAGCATAGCAGTATCCCATTATAGTATCTCCAAAGTGAGTGATTAACTTTTTAATTTTTGTCATAATAATCAAATAGGTTAGAATTATTGTGGTGATGTGCATTTCAGGTACTGGTTTTCGGTTTTTGGTATGATACCTTCAAAATAACTTGTAGCTTTAAAAACATCCAGCTGTTGCAAATTTCCATGATAAAAGGCATGGAATAATGGAGCATCCAAATTATGTTTTGGGTATATTATTTATCAATAATATATTGTTCATCAGATGCTCCCATGTGGCTGGCATAAGATTTGGCACTGAGCAAAGATGTGATTTAAGATACCAATTGGCTGAGTTAGAACTGAGGCCTAGAATTTTCCCACACATCATAATATTAGCACACTGACTCCAGTCCCTCAAATGATGAATACAATATGTAGCCCCAATGTTAACAAGGATATCCTTTCCTTTAATGTCTGGATAAGATCCCTTGAATTCCCTTTTCACAAACTCAGAAGTCCAATATTCTCTTTGAGCCCTGATTTCTGTGCATTACTCATGACCACTTGTGGCTCAGAGCTGTCATTTTCTCTGAATTAGTTGTTTGTAATTTCCCCACTGTCCTACTCATACTGCCCCATTATGCTCCAAATGTGATAAACTTTGAATTCACTCTATCTTTTACAAGGCTTTGTAGAAGACCTTATTAAAGGTTTGGGGATTCACGGATATACTCATAAACAATTTAGAAATTGATGTGATAAATTCCCATTCCAAAACATGTCTTATTCTGCAACTTGGACTATAGTTTCCTGTTTTATTGCCCAGCCTTTTCTTCTTCTTCCTCCTCCCTCTTTACCCTCTTGTCTTTCCCATTCACTCACCTAATGTCTTATGTATTTCTAATGCAGACCAATTTAGCTACCATTTTAGCAGATCTTGGTTACTGCAGACCTATGTTCCCAAGGCTGATATTTACCTCCCAAATGATTTATCAGGTAATATTCCTATATTCCTAAACAAATATTAGTCCTTTCCTAGGAGGAATTCTTGTGATAGATGTTATGGTAAATATATACATTAGGTAAAAATGTAAAAAAATATATATATGTGTGTATATATATATTTATTTATTCATATAGTATATATATTTACATATTCTCTGTGTACAGAGTGTCATAGGATATATCCATCAGAAGTCATGATTTAAATGCTTGGTAAAAAGATAATAGGGTTATTTCCTTTTTTCCATATTATTTTTTAACAGACATTTTTTTAGAGCAGTTTTAGGTTAACAGCAAAACTGAGCAGAAAGTACCAACTGCCCATATTACCCCTATCCTGCCTCACAAGGCACCACCTCCCCCACTATCAGCATCCTACACCAAAGTGGTACATTTGTTACAATTGATGAACCTATATTAACACATCATTATCACCCAAAGTCTGTAGTTTACATTAGGGTTCACTCTTGGTATTGTATATTCTGTGGTTTTTGATCAATGTATAACGCCATGCATCTACCATCACAATACTATACAGAATAGTCTGACTGCCCTAAAAATATCTCTGTGCTCTGCATTCATTCCTGCCTACCCCCAAACCCCTGAAAACCACTGATTTTCACTTGTCTCCATAGTTTTAGCTTTTCCAGAATGTCATATAGTTGGAATCATACAGTTTGTAGCCTTTTCAGACTGGCTTCTTTCACTGAGTAATATGCATATCAGGTTCCTCCATATCTTTTCATGGCTTGGTAGCTCATGTCTTTTTAGCACTGGATAATATTCCATTGTCTGGATGTACCACAGTTTATGTATTCATTCACCTACTGAGGGACATCTTGGTTGCTTACAAATTTCGGCAATTAGGAATAAAGCTGCTGTAAACATCCAAGTGTAGGTTTTTGTGTACACATAAGTTTTCAACTCATTTGAGTAAATTCCAAGGAATACAATTGCTGAATCTTATGGTAAAAGTATGTTAAGTTTGTATCTAACCAAACTGTCTTCCAAAGTGGCTGTACCATTTTACATTCCCACCCACAATGAATGAGAATTTCTGCTATTCCAAATCCTTGCTAGCATTTGGTGTTGTCAGTGTTCTGGATACTGGCCATTCTAATAAGTGTGTAGTGGTATCTCGTTGTTTTGATTTGCATTTCCATAATTACATAGGATATGGAGCATCTTTTAATATGCCTATTTGCCATCTGCATCTTTTCTTTGGTGAGATGTCTGTTCAAGTCTTTTGTCCATTTTAAAATCTAGTTGTTCATTTTCTTGTTGAGTTTTAAGAGTTCTTTATATATGTTGGACAAGAGTCTTATATCAGATATGTCTTTTGCAAGTGTTTTCTCCCAGTCTGTGGCTTGTCTTTTCAATCTCTTGACAGTGTCCTTAGCAGAGCAGAAAATTTTAATATTAATGAATTCCAGCTTAGCAAGTATTTCTTTCATGGATTGTGCCTTTGGTATTGTATCTAAAATGTCGTAACTATATCCAAGGCCATCTAAATTTCCTCCTATGTTATCTTCTAGGGGTTTTATATTTTTGTGTTTTACATTTAAGTCTATGATTCACAGATTACTTCTTTTTGAAGGTGAGAGGTCTTAGGAGGAAGTGATATTTCAGAGGCCCTTTTACAATAAAGTGCATGACATCATGTCAATTTCTAAACCAACAGCATGTCAGGTATGCAGGAAACAATGTCAAAAATAATTAAGTGGCCAAGAAATGCAGGAGAGTACAGGAAAACACGACATTTAAGCAAAGCTGCTTGGAAAGAAGTAAGGATCAGGTTGGAAACATATTGTAGGATAAAATTATCATAGTTAGTGGATGCCAGGTGAAACATTTTCATGGATGACAGGGAAGAATGTGGGAGATCAGTTTTTAATTGCTCAGAGCTACCTATGATACCTTATGCAAGTTCAGAAAAAGGGCAGAGAAAGAGTTAATAAGAACAAGAAATTAACTTATGTTTATCTTTTATTTTTTCCCTATTGGGTGATCTCCTTTCATCTCTTCTGACATATTTTGTAAAGAGCATCGGTATTTTGCTATACCCACCCATACTGTACTATTAAAAACAAGTCTAATGCTCTCATGTTTCTTTGGTTTTGTCTTAATTCAGACATATGTTTACTCCTAATAGACCCTACATGGAATTTATCCATGTACAAGGCATCAAATATGAAGAAATTTAATCCCCTGTATATCGGGTATTTTCCTCAAGTCGAGCCTGTAAGTGTTATTTTATTAAGAAATTTAGTAGAAATATGAAACTGTACTTAGACTATATTCAGTTTCTACTTCTATTATACTTTCCATATGGCCCAAATTAAATACGTTTTTGTCAGCTTTCATCATCTGAAATACTCTCTGCAGGTAATTCTTCATATTAAGAAAACTTCCCAAGAAAGTCCCAAGAAATGAACTTTGCCTGGAAAGGTAAACAACTTATTTTTAAAATGAATAAGTCAGAAACATAATATTTGACATGATTCCATTTATATAGGACATTTTACTATTTTATATCTTATATGCTGTCAAGGTACACTATATTATGGTGCTTTGAATTTTTAGATTTCAGACTTTATATCTGAAATACTATATAAGTAATCTTTAAGTATTTCAAAATTTCCATTTTTCATGTTTTTTAAAGTATATTCCTATGACTTGTCAATAATCTTTGACTTAAGAAACCTCGCAAAATAAATATTTTAGTTTCTACATATGCATTTTATATTATCTGGGTACTTAATTGAGGTATTCAAGGAAAATAAAGCAAATGATTTTCTTATTCTGCAGCAGTTTTAGTTTTTTGTAGAGAGGGTGTAAAATGTTCTATATACAAATTAAATCCTAGTACATTGTTCAGAGTGTTTTTTAATTTATCTAGAATATAATATTTGTTATCAAATTGTGCTTGCAGAGATAAAGCTATCTTTATTAAATATCAAAGTATTAAAAATGGCTGATTGCTTTCTGGGCAATTGCGTTATCTTCTTTGGGATTTCAAAAATTGTCTTGAGATTGGATCGTGTCTCTGTTAAACAATAACTACAGATAGTAATGTTTTCATTTATTTTGAAAGAGAACTTTCTTATATTTCATTGTTTGGTTATTACATAAGAAAAAACAGCTTTTCTCCCCAACTGCAGTGTTCATGTTTAAAAAATAAACTTTATTTGGATTTAAACTTAAAAACCATTTCTGTGGGAATGTGATGATTCTGAATATAAACTACGTGCTGCAGTTGAGTAGTTTATATTCTTGCATGTTTAAAAAATGTATTAATTGATTAATTTGTTCTGGGATACTAATTAATAAACTATAACAGTACCCTTCAGGAGAACATTGTAGCAGAGAAGACAGAAAATCATAACAAGATGAGAGAAATGCTATATTGCAGGTATACAAACTTAATATGGGACCATTTGGAGTGTTTACTTAGGTCTATTTGTTAGCAAGAGCTATAAATACAGACAGTTTGGCCTTAGGTAGAGAAATATCAGGAGTGCCTGCCAGTGCTTCTCATGGACAAAGCTCAAGAAGCCAGATAGCCAGTAAGCCTGGTTGATATGTTCCATAGAGTTCAGCATCCAAAGCCATGAAAAGATGGAAAAGAGAGGAGCATCAATCTGGAGAGGTAAAGAGAGAATATCCAGCAGTGTAAATCCCTCCAGAAACTCTTCTTTAAGTTTGCCTTACTCACTTGTGAGTGAATTTTCTTCCATATAAAATTTAGAATTAACATAATCCAAGTTTTCTCAAAATGTGTGCTAGTAGTTTTACTGGAATTGTATTTATAGTTTCCTTTGGATGAATTAAAACTTTATAAGAAGTTGAACCATCCATGAACATGGTATATCTCTCCATATATTTGATTCTTTTTTAATGTCCTTTCATTGATTTTTATAATTGGGTCCATATAAATCCTATGTATTTATTGTACTACAAATTCTTAGGTAATGTTTTATATTTTGGATGGTCTTCATGTACCTTTCTATTTTCCCCAGTTGCGTATATTTCCTTGGAGCTTTTCTGTATCTTGCTATAACGTGTATAAGTCCCTTCTTTTGAATTTGATGTAGGAGCTAAGCCCAAAGAAAGTCAATGAATTCACATTTGCTTTCCCTTCTTATGAAAGATTGCTACCCTGAGGACATTGTTATGTTTCAAAAGCCACTTTTCTCAGATATTTTCTCAGTTAACTTTCTACATGTTCTGAGATCTGAAGCTTCTATAGGCAAAATGCTTGCCTTCAAACATAGTTAACAACTTTTTTTCCCAGCTAGCTTCCATAACTGCTCTGGTATTAATACCTAATATCGTAATGTAGTATCTGGAGCTACTGTTTTCTTGCTCAGTCATGTGGGAACACATCTTGCATTCTTGTCCTCTAGGTGACTCTCTACTATACACACACATACACACATTGAGAGCAAACTGCTCTTTGAATCCTTAATTTATTTCTTAAATTTTGCATAAAGTTGTGGAATATGTAAACTTCTTGCTTCAGAATAATATCTAACATGGTGTCATCATGGGAAGTGAGGAAGGGGAGGCAGTAATTCATAGTAGCTTGTCATCTTGCCTAACGAATATTTATGCATTTCTTGAGGAGGCTGTGTTGTAGAAAGAAGTGAAAACATTGCACTTCACATGTCATTCTTTGAGCAAAATGTCAAAGTAGGCTTAGTTTGCCTGAATGCTCAGATGAAAAAATACAAAACACAGAAGCAGAGAGGGAAAAAGCTCATCAGCAAGGGCATCCCAGAAACACGACTTGGGTAATATGAGCCTAATTATGCAGCACCTCTTCCAGATCTGCCTCTAGGCTCCCCACAAGTAAACATATGCATATACCAAAGTACTAATGAGATAGTGAGCTTGTCTCTCAAGAGAGTACTCCGAGTTTAACCCACTTGACACGATAATGGGATCAAGTTTACTTTCTTAACTGGATGCACTTTCACTTTCCACTAATTAGCCCTTTACATTTTAAAAGCTTCAGTAAAGATATCTCAAATATTCACAAAAGTAGAACGTTCTTTTAATTTGATTTCATCAAGACTCTTGCATTTATAGATGCATTTGGCAAGGCATAGGTTTTGTTCTTGGACCTGTTTTCCAATTCTTATTCTCCTAATACTCACTGTGTGACCTCGGGTAAGACATTATTGTTCTAATTGCAAAATCATGATAATTTTTTCTGTAATGAGTTTCTGTATGTAAGACTCACTGGCATAGAGTTGACACTCAGTACATCATAGCTTTTTTTTTCTTTTGTTTTAGTTCCTCCTATAGTCTCCTGAGTTCTAACGTAGCATGCTTCCATACGATAAAATATATGCATAGCTGGTAGAAAGGATCTTCCCAGATATAGTTGTTTGGTTAATATATATCATTTCCACACGTACAAGAAAAGACAAACATTAACCAAGCCATTGCAAAGTGCATGTGGGTGGTGCTTATGAGTAGCAGTTCATTTTGTTGGTATACTGGTTTTATGGCATGTCTAGTAGTGATTGCTCTGGCCCACCCACATAATCTGCTTGGCTACTGCTTGTCTGGGGAAAAAAAATCTTTCCTGTTTTTCATTGAATGAATATTGCAAAAACTCTCTCGTATCCTATATTTTTGTTTTACTACTGTGATTCAGAAACCCCTGTTTAGGGCTGCATTGGAGAAAGCTCAGTGTATTTCAATACATATCAGACTCGTATATATCTCAGTTACATTTATCCTGGCAATTCCATGATGAATTCTACATCCCGGTTTTGCTCATGGATGTCAAAAACAACAGACAAATTAAATTTCCAACATAAAACAAATGATTGAAAAAGTATTTAACTACAAATCAATATAATGGTTTAACAATAAGGAAAAGAAAGAAGTTACTACGCAATGTTATATGAAAAAAACTTTTAAATCTAAAATTTCAAATTATAAGAACATTATTTTTGAAATTAGGCAGACAAATGCTAGAAAGTTATATACAAAAATAGGTCATCTCATTTCATCATAATAGGGTTATATGAGTGGGTAAGTGTGTGGTGTATGTAGTTTGTTTTGTTTTTCAAAATACCTATATGTCATAAAATGAAATCAGCAAGTCATTAGCCCATTCTATACTAGTTAACTAGTATTACTCAAAGTTTTTTCTGACCTATGTTCAAGATTTTAAAAATATGGTACCTACTTCTGATATATTGATTTTAATTGAAAACATTTGTGGGTTTAAATAATTCTAACAGTAAGTAATTTAAATCACTTTTTTTGTGCGTTATGATGGAGAATACAGGTTTTACATAATTTTAAGATAAGAAAATACAATAGAAATTTCTATTTGCTTTGGTCCAATTTAGTTTACTCTCCTAGACTCCTCCAAGTATTCATTCACTCTCCTCTCCTGTTAGGGATTTTTTTTTTCTTTTTTTTTTTTTTTTTGCTGAGGAAGATTTGCCCTGAGCTAACATCTGTTGCCAATCTTCCTCTTTTTGTAATATGAGCTGCTGTCACAGCATGGCCACTGAGAGACGAGTGGTATAGGTCCATGCCTGGGAACCAAACCCAGGTCACCAAAGCATACCAAGCTGAACTTAACTACTAGGTGACTGGGGCTGGCCCTGTTAGGAATATTTTAATAAAAATATTTTTAAGAACTTCTACCCCCTACTTCATGAAGATTAGTGGATAGACTAAGAGTTGATCATTGTATTAGAACAAATTGTAAATTAGGGCAAAGACCTAAACCAAAGCATGAATATACAGCATACACGTGATTATGCATAGTCTAATAATTCTCAAGCCCATTTTTTTCTAACTGAGATCTTTCTCCTTAGCTCCAGATGCACTGAAATAATTACTCCCTAGTGTTCAACCAGGATAAATCATATGAACTTTAAAATAACCTGATCAAACATTTACTTGTAATCTTTCCCCCAAATTTATGCCCCCTCTTGGATTCCCTGTGTTGAATAGAACCACTATTCACTCAGTCACCCACACCAAAATCTTCATCTTGTTCCATTCACAGAAAAAAAAAACAGTTATTTCATGTTTACTTCATTAGCCTTTGCAAATCTACTCTCAACTTTTCATCACTAGGGCTACCAGTAGGTGTCACGAGCTTTTCACCTATTAAGGGGTCTTCTAAAATGGTCTTCTAACTTGTCTCTCTACTTCTTGTGTGCTCCCATCTAATTCTTTGCTGATACTGCCATCCAGAGCATACTTCCCCTTAAACTGTGTTACTTGTATCAGAACCAGACAGAAATAAGCTACATTAAAATATAATTATTTGACTTTCTGAAGAAAAATTCTCATCAGTGTTATATATGACAAAGTGATTTCTTTTTTTAAGAAAGACTGAAGCTACACTTAGTCGTGAGAAATCCAAATAGCAATATGCATATTTATAGGAAATATAAACATTCTATTTTATTTGTTAAAAATACCTGATAGCACATATTTATTCAAAAAATAAGAGATGAAATATTTAAAACCCTTTGCCTAAGGGAGCAGTGTCCATTCTGACCGGATCATCTTTGATTTATTCCATCTTACTCTTGATTTGGGAGAGCTTGTTGGGCTTGAATGTTTACTACTTTATTCTTATTTTTAAAAGTATAATTTAATTGGGCCTGGCCCCATGGCCAAGTGGTTAAAGTTCCCCATGCTCCACTTCAGCGGCCTGGGTTCACGGGTTTGGATCCCACTTGTCGGATTTACACCACTTGTCAGCCATGCTGTGGCAGCGACCCACATACAAAATAAAGGGAGATTGGCACAGATGTTAGCTCAGGGCGAATCTTCCTTAAGCAAAGAGAGGAAGATTGGCAACAGAGGTTAGCTTAGGGCGAATCTTCCTCAGCAAAAAAAAAAAAAGTACAATTTAATCATTATTAGCATTTTTATTACTATTACTACTAATTTGTACTAAAGACTGTGTGAGTATTCTCTGATTTAATTTTCACATTAATGTATGATAATTATTGTTATCTTCATTTAATAGAGAACAAAAATGAAGCTTAGAAAGATATGTAACTTACTCAAACTTTCAGAGGTATAAAGTAGAAAAAAGAGGAATCAAATAGAGGTCTCTCTGATTCTAAAGTATAATTTATTAAAAGTTACATTACATTCTCTCTCAGTACTTTTTCATGTTCCTTATTATTAAATAGTAGTTTATTCTATAGTCATAAGTTACATAGGCCTTTCCCCTCAGTGTTTCATTTTAAACATGAGAATATGTTTTAGAAATTTCTCTCTTTAAGTTTTTACATTAAAAGAGTTGTTCTGAAGCCTCTTATGTGTTTCAATTGAAATATAACCACAAAAATGAAACAAAATGAAAATATAACAATTTCTCAGTAACATTATGTTCTGAACTTTAAAAGATAAAAGGACAATGACTATTAATTTATAAGTCCCCCTAGCGTCCTAAATTATATATTGCATACTTAAAACAAGTAGTGTCTACACCAGTGTTTACTACAAAGATTTTTTTATTGGTAGCGTTCTAGAGGAAAGAACTGTCAGCTGTATTAAATGTAGCAGAGAGATAAATTAGGATGAGACAAACCAAGACTTCTGACTATTAAGACATGGAACAATTTCAACAAAGTCATGAGGGCAGATTCCAGATTTATGAGTGACTAGAACTGGGAAAGTTGTGAGAATTAGTATAGATTATCGTTTGACCCTGAAGAAAGAAGGAAGGTGATTTGAAGTGGCTTATGGTCACAGGTAAGTGACTGTAGTCTTAGGGAAGGTTTGATTGCACCTGTAAGCAAAGGGGATGTTCCCAAAAGCAATCAAATTCCAAATACACGGAGAAAAAAGAACAGCAAAAAAGCGTCCAGAAGGGAATCCTAAAGACGAAAATTGGGTGTAGCTTAGAAGCATAACGAAAGAAATGTAAAAAGGCATGCCTAATCTTTGCATTGAGAGTAGGAGAGAATCAGCCTGTGAGTACTGGAAGGAGTTCAAAGTGAGAAATCACAAGTGAAGGACACATGCACGAGCTTACATGAAATTAATCACAATCACAATTTACATGTGAATATTGTTTTACATGTTTCACTTAATCCTTACAGTACCCGTTTGTGGTGGGCAAGGCAGAAATAACTAGTATCCGTGTAACTGCTGGGGAACTAAGCCTCAGAGGTGATAAGAAACCACCTAATGGACACAGAGGCAGAAGCAGAATAAAATCCCCAGTTCAGTGTCTATTTCATTACAATATACCCCCAACCTGCATGCCCCATTAGTGCCACACAGACAGTAGAGAAAGTCACAGCTAGACCTGTGTCCTGCTCAGGTGAAGTAGTTAATGTTCTCTGCACGGTTTACAAAAGTCACTTCCATAATAAATGGTATTTCAGTTTTCTCTCTGGCCACGTAAATGAATAAGGGCTGATAATGACATTCTCATTATTTTAGGAACATATTTGCATTTGTAATGATACAGCTCCTACCAGGCACCAAAACCATAGAGACAACTGTCTGAATTAATTATATTTGTTTGGCTGATTAGATAAAAAATGCAAACATAAACTGCACATCAAACTACTTTAAGATTATTTAATCCTTCTCTTGAAAGGGAAAATGGGCCTCTGAAGTTGTTCTTCTTTTAAGTTCAAAAAATACATCATTAAATCAAGCAGCTGACACAGTTCTTTAAAAATTATGCCCCCCTCAAATTCTTGCATTTTTCTCAAGTGTCTGAAATAAGCATATCAATCTACATAATATCAGGATTTATTTATTAATTTGCAGTTATTTCCTAGATTAGCCTGCTCAATTTTCATGAGCCAAGCCCCATGTCTCTATGGGATAGAAGTGAGGTCTTAAACACTGTCCATTTAGCAGACAGCAACTTTGAAGTGGGGATAAGTGCAGCTAAAATCCTCCCTCCGAAGTTCTTAAAGTACACAATTAGCTTTGCAGATGTGGTCTGTCCACACCTCCCCTTTAATGATCACTAAGTCCTTGTGAAATGAAGCAGAACTACCACTCCCCTCTCTATACACACCAGCTGCCAGCCCACCTTCAGTTTTCTAAGTCCTGTAATGGAGTGCAAATGTGGCTGATACCTTCTCAATGCTTTGAAACTTTTTTTGTAAGTCACGCCTCACTTATCAATAAAGAATAATTCCCAGAGTGGAAGCAGTGATCCAAAGCCTTATCATCTCTCATTTACAATACCTTCCACTCCCTCACCCCATCCTATTTTACTCTAAAGAATAAATCAAATTTATCTCCTCCATGCTTAAAACTTTTCAATGGTTCCTGTCACTTATGGGATAAAATCTAGACTTCTCAATATGGCTCCCATCCATCTCCCAACTTTATCTGCTATTTTCTCCTCACACCTAGCATTACAAAAATATCTATATCATCTATCAAATATTAGATTAGATTTCTATATAGCTCCCAATTTCAGGATATTTGTGACTATATTATCATAGATATATATTTTAATGCCAGTTCTTAAAATGTATGATGGTCCCTTTGTATTTGACTTAAAATAATTAAACAGAATCTTCCAAGACGGTAGTGGGCAAAGGAGGTGCTTGTGAAGGCGTATGTGTATGTGTATGTGATGTGCATGCATGTGTGCATGTGTTTTGAAGATATATTTGAATACTAATTAGCAAGAATTAAGTTTTGAGTAACCTTTTTTCGAGTAAAGCGGAGCCTGAAGGCTATACCATTTAACAAAGAGTCACCAGCATCACTAAGAATTTCTCCTCTGTAGGCCAAAACAGGTCATAAAAGACTCTATTGCAGAATTGAGTTTAGTGATTGCAAGAGATAGGATAGAGTAGGAAACTAGAAAATGCCACACTTAATTATTGTAATGTTGCGAGGTTGATATGTCATCCAAAGGAGATACGTAACTCACGGAGAGTCATAGACCTGGTTAATAGAACATGGTGTCCCTTAGGAAAACATAGATGGCAGCCATCACGGCTGTATAATCGAAAGAAATCTTTACGAAACAAATCAAGGAATGGAGGATGAGAAGGAGGAGAACAGTTGGTCCAATAAAAAATCATGATTCTTTGCTCAGTTCCTATAGCTGAGCCAGTTGTTATACACGGAACTCATTGAAAAAGAGGCCGGATATATGACAAGAACAATCCTACAACAAGAGCACATGGTAATACTTCTAGCATTCCTTCCCCCAAAGAGATCTGCTGCCGTTTTCCTGGGTGATTATACACTAGGCAAAGGTGAATACCTTGACATTTTGAGGATTGTTGAACACAGAGTCCATCCAAAATGACATTGATATCTGGATATCCGAAGTAACATCATGTCTCACCTGTTTGATTTGGGCGTACGAGGACCAGGCAACAAATGGAGTCCTGGTCAAGGTCTGGTTACTGTGGGTCTAGTGGGTCCAGGTACTCATCTGGTGGGCATTTCCCTGGTTCTTGAGGGTATAATTAGAATAGACATAGCTTGTAGTTAGCACAGCCACCACATTGTTTTCTTGGAGGGTGTGATGGGAGATATCATAGTGAGGAAATCCAAGTCGAACCCTCTAAAACTGTCCCCCTTCCCAGTCAGGACTGAAGGTCTGAAACAATCTCATATTCCGAGGGACAGGGACATAAATTAGGGCCACCCTTAAGAACCAAATGGATGCAGGGGAGAAGATATCATATCTTCATTTAAATCACTAGCCTGGCCTCTTCAAATCGTTAGGCGACAACAGTGAACTAACATAAACTCAGCAGAGCAGTAGCCAAAATTGCAACTGTTGTGCCAGATGTGGTGTTTTTGCTAGAGCAGATCAACATGATTTCAGGTACATGGTATGCAGCTATTGATCTGGAAAATGTGTTCTTTTTTATCTTTATCAGAAAAATTGAACAGACAGTTCAAATTTACTTAGAATGAACAGTACACATTTACATCTTGAGATATGTTAACTATGTCAACCTTTGTTATTATGAAATCCAAAGGGACCAGCATTTTCTAGAAAACAACTATACCTATATTACCTTTAAAACTACACACTGAACCAGTATATTGATCATGTCATGTTAAGCAGACCAGAGAGCAAGAAATGGCTAGCACATGCAAGGCTTTAGTAATACAAGAACTGCCTACTGGGCAAGATATAAACTCTATGAATATTCAGAGTCCTACCACATTATTAAGAAATTAAGTGTCTAATGGTCTGGAGCATGCCTGGACATCCTCTCCAAAATAAAGAAAAAAATATTGCATCTTGCTTCTCCCTTCATGAAGAAGGAAGGCCAAAGTTTAAAAGCCTCTTAAGCTTCTGGAAGTAGCTTATTTTATACCTGGGAAAACTGCTTCAAACCATATACTGAGTGACAGAAATGACTAAAATGTCTGAGTTGAGTCTAGAGCAGGAAAAAGCTCTCCAGGGGATCAAGGTTATGGCTCTGCACCTTGGACTCTTTCTTCTGTCAGGCCTTATGTTATTAGAGATATCAGGGGTGGCATAAGATGCTAAAAGGAACTTACAGATAGACCCATTGGAAGAATCTCAATGCAGACCCCTCAAATTCTGGAGCAATGTCGTCCTACCTGCAGTGCAAAAGTATACACGTTTTGAAAGTCAGCTCCAGGTATTTTTCTGGCCTCCAGTAGAGACAGAACATCTGACCATGGGACATCAATTACCATATGGGACATCATTACCATAAAACTAGAAGTGCCCATCACTAGCTGCGTACTGTTAGATCCACCAAGTAATACAGTTTGGCTGGTCTAACAACAAGTCATCATAAGATGGAAGCAGTACATCTGAGATCAAGCCCAAGCAGGACCAGAGGTACAAGTGAGCTATACAAGAAGGTAGCCTAGACCCCTTCCTCCACGACGTATCATCCATTGTTGCAATAGTTCCCTCAATTCATACCTTTGGCCATGTGGGATATGTCCTATGAACGACTGATGGATATCCACTCAGTATGTAGGTACAAGCCAAAAATGGATGACTGCTGCCCTATAGTCCTAGGGAAACCTAGAATGAGAGTGGTGAGGGGAAATCCTCCCAAGGGCTAGAAATTTGTGTGAGGCATCTGGTCATTTACTTTGTGTGAACTAAGAAGTAGTCTGGGATTAGAATAGATATAGACTCAAGAGCAGTGATGTGACTTGACAGACTGGTTAGGGGCTGGGAAGGAGAAAAATTGGAAGAGAATGAATGAGGAAGACTGGTATAGAGGGATGGGATAGACATATCTGAAGGAGTATAACATGAGAAATTGTTGTATTCAATGCTACCTACCAGAGAGCATCCACTACAGAAGAGACCAACATTTACACTATGGTTCACTTTGAATAGTCTATGGGTTTTGGACAAATGTATAATAAGTTGTATCCATCATTATGGTATAATACAGAGTATTTTCACTGCCCTAAAAATCCTCTGTGCTCTACCTATTCATCTCTCCGCCCCCCCTCAATCCCTGTCAATCTTTTTACTGTCACCACAATTTTGCCTTTTCCGTAATGTCAATTTGTTAGAATCATACAGTATGTAGCCCTTTCAGATGGGCTTCTTTCAGTTAGTAATATGCATTTAAGGTTTCTCCATGTCTTACATGGCTTGATAGCTCATTTCTTTTCAGTAGTGAATAATATTCCATTGTCTGGATATACCAGAGTTTTAAATTCCCTGTCTGATAATTCCAATATTCTGTCATGTCTGGTTCTGATGCTTTCTCTGTCTCTTCAAATTGTGTTTTTTGTTGTTTTTTTTTTATAGAGGACCCTCATCAGTGGAGAGCACTTCTTCTTTTTTTTTTTTTTTTGTGAGGAAGATCAGCCCTGAGCTAACATCCATGTTAATCCTCCTCTTTTTGCTGAGGAAGACCAGCTCTGAGCTACCATCTATTGCCAATCCTCCTCCTTTTTTTTTCTCCCAAAGCCCCAGTAGATAGTTGAATATCATAGTTGCACATCCTTCTAGTTGCTGTATGTGGGACACGGCCTCAGCATGGCCGGAGAAGCGGTGCATCGGTGCGCGACCGGGATCCGAACCTGGGCCGCCAGTAGTGGAGCGCACGCACTTAACTGCTAAGTCACGGGGCCAGCCCCCAAATTGTGTTTTTTGCCTCATGGTGTACCTTGTAATTTTTTCTTGAGAGCCAGACACAATATACCAGATAAAATGAATGGTTGCAAATAGGCCTTTAGTAATGTGGTGGTGAGGTATAGGAGAGGGAAGGTTCTACAGTCCTATGATTAGGTCTTCATCTTTTAGTGAGATTATGCCTCTGGATTGTGAACTTCACAAGTGTTTTTAAGCTTTTTCTCCCCCCTTCAGAGGAAAGGATGGCTAGAGTGGGCTGGAGCTGGGTATTTATTTCCCTTCTCCTGGGTCAGTTAGGCTCTGGTAATATCATAGCTGATTAGGCTCTGGTTAACTACTTTCCCCTCAAGGCAGGCCTTGTTAAGAACAGAGTGCTCTGGCATATTTCAAAATGGTTGCTTTTCCCTCTTTTGCTGCCAGAAGCCCAAGGAGATTTTTCTCTGATGTTTACTGGGGGAATGTGCTTAGGCTCCACTATGATTAAGTCCTTCTAGAGCTTCTATCTGTCAGACTTGTCTGGTCCTCCAGCAATTCATCAATTTATAGTTCAGGTTTTCCTACCCTGGCTCTGGTTCCTGTAGCAGTTTCTGCTCTTGAGTGTCTAGAGGCTCGGGTAAGCTGGAACTCCTGTATTTGCCTGTCTCTCCAATCTTGGGGTCTGCAGTTTGCCCTGCGTCATCTTCTCTCTTACGGATCCAAGAAGAGTTGTTGACTTTTCAGCCTATTTAGCTTTTTACTTGTTAGGGTGGAGTGGCGACTTCCAAGCTCTTTACATTCAGACTTCCTTATATGTTGAAAGGCGCAACGATTCATTTTTGTACATATTTTGGTTTACCTTTCCGGCTTTAAGGGCCTCAGCCAATACCACTAACTGATGGCTGTATAGAGTATCTGATCCACTGACACAGACTCCCATATATCATCATGTCAGACCAAGGGATCCACTTGACAGAAAAGACGGAGAGAGAGTAGGCATATGGCCATGAGAGCCATTGGTTATTTTTCTTTCTACATAGGCTGAAGTTGCTGGCCTGAGTGAGTGATGAAATGGTCTATGAAAGGCTCAACTGGAGGCCCAGCTCGGAGGTGACACTTCTGTAAGATTTTTCAGGTTTCAGAGTACACTTTAAATTAATGACCTTTATAAGTTGGTGTGCATGTCCCCTCCCCCAATAGCAAAGATGCACAAGTCTGGGAACTGTGGGTGAAAGCAGGAGTGGCCCCATTACCAAAGCTTCCAGTGACCTGCTTGAGGAATTTGTGCCTCTCATCTCCAAAACTCTGGCCTCCACAGTTTTAGATGTCCTTGCTCCCAAAATGAGAATGCTTCTGGAGGAGACAAAGCAAGAGTTCTGATGGACTATAGGCTATCTGGACAGTTTTGGATCCTTCTGTCAAGGAGCCAACAGAAATAACTGACCCTGACCATGGGGAGGAAGTAGCACTGCTGTTACACAGTGGGAACAGAGAGTAATGTCTTCACACCCAGGTGATCCACTCCGGTATCTCCGAGTCCTCCCTTAAGAAACTATGATAGTATGTAGACAAGTGCAGCAAAACTACAGAGCCCTCAGGAATAAGGGTCTTGGTCACAACAGTAGGTAAACTACCAGGACATACGGAGGGAATGACTGAGGGTAAGAGAAATACAAAGTAGATTCTGGAGGAGGGAGGGAGACAAGTGTCAGTTGTGGTCTTTAGATGAGTTACAGCAGGGCAGCTGCTCACCTAGCAAACCTCCTTTTCTAAACTTCCCCAGGAAGAGAAGTCAATCAGAATCCTGAATGAGTTCTTCTCAGATCTAGATTCTTCTCTCAGAAGTGAGTCCAAGGGACACAAAGGTGAATCATAGTGAATCTGCTAGTTGTCCCTTTGGAACAAGAGGACTCATTATCCCAGCTTCTGAGAGTGCTATTGGCAGATAGTCCTTAGGTTAGTCCCTGTGTAAATTATCTCCATTGAAGAGAGTTCCCTCTCCCAAATTCACACCCTTTCCTGGAGCAGCTCATATTGAATGACTGATCCAATAGGGGTAGAAATACCTGGCCCTCTTGCTCCAACTGGGAATAACACTGAATGGTCATCTGAACTTCAATATTGCACATCAATTGTCTGAAGCTTCCATTAAGACTGCATCACACATAAATTAGCCTTTTGCACAATCCTATATCTTTTCCTTCCCCCTCCATAGATTCCTCATTAACTTCCTGCATGGGAGTCTCTATCTTAGAGTCTGCCAGCCTGAGATAGCCTCCTAATTGTTCTTCTTGCCATCTTGCCCATTCCTTGGCCCTAATGCATGGTATACACTTGGCAACAGTAAATTATTGTTTAAAGTAAGTTATGTTATGTCTATTAAATACTTAAAGATTACTCAAAACTTTCCAATCAATTTTAAATGTATCCCAACTCCTTACTAGGCTCTGAAGGAATGATCTCTTTTTAGGTTCTCTGACCTTATATCATATCCATCCACTGATTTGGTCACTAAACACTAAACAGACCTCCTTCTAGTTCTAAGGACAAGTCACAATCTTTTTTCACTACAAGGCCTTTGCACACACTGTATTCTTTGCTTGGGTGATATTGTATTTTGTCCAGCTCAATCTCACCATTCATATATCAGTTCAAATATTGATTCCTTAGTGAAACCATCACAGATCACCCCATCTAAAGCAAGTCTCCTGAAATTCTATGTTAGTCCTCTATTTCTTTCCTTCACAGTAATTTTCATAGTCTGTAATTATTTCTTCTTGTTTACTTATCATCTGTCTCTCACATGATACTGTAAGCTCCAGGATACAGCATAAATTATATCTATAGTGATTGTGTATGTGCATTCACATTGTATCACAGCACATGACCCCTTTTCAATAAATATTTAGAAATTCATGTGTAAGATCAGCATAGGATGTAGTTATATCCAGCCCTGATCCCAAAAGAATTTCTTTTGTTAATACAGCCTTCCCTGACTAATTCCTATCACGAGAGCATGAGGGTGTGGCCCATATTAGGATTTGACATAATCCTTTCACATAAACTATATGGTGAACACATCCCCTCCACTTGCATTGCTGCGCAATGGCCAATGCCATTCCATACATGCTTTCCATGCACACAACAAAATGGACCTGAGGCTATGGATCTCTGATTGTGACAAGTCTATCAGGACTCACATATTACCTTTGGGTTGATTATATGATTGCTCCAGACCTGGAAGACGGCTGCTCAGTACGGCCTCTAGCCATTCTCTTGTTTTGTAGTTCCTTTGCTAATACAGTAGTAATAAAATTTCTGATTGGCTGCTTGCCATGGCAACCTTATGTGATGTTCAAGTACATAGGAAATAAAGTGGAGAATTAACATTGCAGAAGAACATGGGGTTAAAGAGAAAAACACACATCTATTCTGTTTCTGTATTTCTAAAACATCCCTCCAAAATCATCAGCTGAAAACCAAAGTTATGTCCTGATAACAATAACCATCTTTCTAGGACAAAGAGTAGTACAATGCAAACTCTTAGGTCTATAAAGCTAGAACCAACTGTGTGTATGTGTGTCTGTGTGTGTGTGTTATGCACACATTGAGTGGTTGAAATAAACCTCATAGTCTGCTCCAGTGCACCACTGTGGGGCACAGAATAGGAACAAGAAATGGTGCAGAACCCCGTGCTTGAGATGAGATGGGAAGATCAAGCTGAACAACTAGACCAGGTGCTCCCACTGATGCAGAACTAATGGAAGAGACAGAAGAGAAAATCAACAAAAAATGTAATAAGAACTTTTGTGCAATTAGATCACAAAGAGAAGTTTCTGGAATTAAAAAAGGGGGTGGAATTTAAGCTCTTCCATAGAATTATAAACATCCTAAGGGACGAAGGGCAGGCTGTCACATTATGTTTGTAAGTCCAGTTCTCAACACAATATGTGACACATAGGGAATGCTCAATAAATGAACTGTATGGAAACGATTTCTTGAGTAGGACCAGCGAGTCAGCAGCCCCCAACCCAGAGAGGTGCCTGAATAGGGCCTGTCCATATCGCACCTGAAAAAAAGCAGGCATATGGCTTTGAACAGCTTACTTTACAATGCCTTCTTCTTTTATAAGATACTTGGCCTTTTGTGAGTGGAGCTACAGCTGTCTCTGAAAATGGCAACATCTGATCCTAAGGCCTAGAATATAAAGCACTTGAAAATGTCATTCATTTAAGGTTACCCTCTGATGCTAAGAGCTTAGAAAAAAAATAATGGGCAGAACTGGCGAAGGAAAAGAACAACCAAACAACTATTTTTAAGAATATGAAGGATAGGAATGCATGCTTTATGCCAGAGACCTTTTTTTCTTGGAAGAATTTGAAATAGGTTTATTATTTTGGAAAATATGTGGTCAGCCGAAGAATAATAGAAATGATAGAATTATTTATCTCTTTCTAAAATAAATGTGACCAGGGGAATGCATGATAGATGACTGTTGTATGGCTCTAATAAATGGTAGGACCAGGATAATTGAAAATTGCAGTAGAAGTGATTTCATAGATGGAAATATGATTAAAGTGACAATTCCTTATCAGAAAATCTAGGTTCAAATCCCCACTCCACTTCTTTTTAATTATGTGATCTCATCTGCAAAATGGAGATTACAATGGCACCCTCCTCTCAGTCATTTGGTGAATTAATAATGCATATAAAGCCTAGATATATAGGAAATAATAAATATCCCTACTAAGGGAAAACCTCATTTTACTGATTGGTACCTAGAAGCTCATTCATTAGGACATTTATGAAGCATGTCATATGTTTCAGGTATTGTGTACCTGGGGTGGGGGAATAAGAATATGATCTCTGCCTCGGTTAGAGTCACAGAGTTTTGGGTTCAAGCATGATTACAAAGACTTATGTCAGAAATATTTGCTCTAAATGAAAGGAAGGGCAAAAAGTGAGGAAGATACAGCAGTAAATGCTTAATTCTGCCTGGAGTGTTCAGGAAGAACTTTCTGGAGCAGGAGGAATATATAATCTTTGGCTTTACAGATGTGTAGAAGTTTGCTCCATTATAATGATGGGGAGGAAATTCTGACCAGAAAGAAAAGCACAGTATCAACGATGTATGGCATATTAGCAACTGCAAGAACCGGGTGGGGACGTAGAGTAGAATATGTGAGCATGGGCCAGAAAGTTCTGCAGAGCCGTCTGCAGTGGGTCTTCTGTGTCAGCCTGGAGTCCTTATACTATACGAAGTTCTATACGAAGACCATAGAGAGGCAACCTTGTTTGGAGAGGAGGATTGTCTTTTATTTTATTTATTTTTATTTTTTAACTTTTCATATTGAAATGATCTTAGATTTCCAAAAATGCTGCAGAAAAAAAACATAGATTTTCTATATTCCCTTCATTATGTTCCCCAAATGTTAACATTTTGTATGCCCATAGCCAATTATCAAAAAAGGAAATTAATATTGACTGAGCAACATTTTGAGAGTCTTGGCTTTAGCACATTTTAGCTGTATGACTCAACTAACATATTTGAATCTCAGTGTCTTTACAACTTGAGAATAATAACTGCTTTAGAAATCTAATATATAACTTAAATTATACGTTGGGTAACAAATATAATATATTTTCTGGAATACAAAAAGCTTACAAACAATTGTTTAATAAGTGTTATACTTTAAAGAAATGACTGTGTGATGAGTTAGTCATAGTAAAGATGCCTCCTTAATGCCTCAATGGTAAATGTGCAAATAATAAACATGTCTGACTCACAAAAGATAGACAGAATTTGCTGAATGTCAAAATGAAAGTACACAGGATTTTTTGAGAGATATCTGGACCTCAAACCAGCTTACTGGGAATGTTAGATTTGGGCTTCACAGGCATAATATTTCTTTTTCTATGAATTATCAGCTTTCCAATTTAGCTAATATTTTGTGAGTACAAATTCTGATTCAGGGTCTTTTTTAGACACTGAGAGTATAATAGGCATCTTCTGACATGGCTTCTGGTAATGCCCAACTTCTGACATTCACTTTGTGTAATCCCTTCCTATCCCCAAAGTATTTGCTGGACCCAGCAAATGGTTTCAATCAAATAGAATATGACAAAAGTAATGAGCCATCACTTCCGGGATTAAGTAAAAAAAGACTGAGTTCTATTTTGCTAGAACTCTCTTTCTAGCTCTTCTTGCATGCTTGTTCTTATTAAATAAGCTCCCATATTGTGAGCTGATCTGCAAAGTGGCCTCCATGTCAAGGAACTGAAGGAAGCCTCTGATCAACAGCCTTTGAGAAACTGAGACCCTGAGACCAACAATCCACGAGGAAACTAATCCTGCCAACAGCCACTTGAGTGAATTTGGAAGATCCTTCCCCAGTTGTGCCTTCAGAAGAAACACTTAATTGTATCATTGTAAAAGACTCTGAAATAAAGGACCAAGTTAAACTGTTCCTGGATTTCTGACCCACAGAAACTCTGATAAAATAAATGTCATTTTAGGCCACTGAATTTGGAGGTAATAAGTTATATAGCAATAGATATCTAATGTAAGTGATAAACCAGTTATATAAAGTTCCTGTTATTACGTAGCTGCTATATTGATGGAGGAGAATCATGTAAGTATCTAGGACTGCTTTCCAGGCAGAGAAATCAGTGCAGATATTTCTGACTACACCTGAGGAAACGGAATTGAAGAAAGAAAAAGTAATTTGAACCAGATAACACAGCACAAAAGGATAATACTTGCATTTGTATGCAGATTTAATAACTTTATATCCTCTTCTTTTTCTAGTGGTTTCATAAAAGGAATAAAGTAATAATAGTAAACTCATAAACAGATAATCTCAAAGCTTATAAAGAATTAGCAGATCAAATTCAGTATTATGTATCTGAAAGGAAAAAGTGAAGGGAAACTCAAGGCAAAACATTATGGAGAGCAGAAGAAAGAGAAAGAAAGAAACAGAAGGAAAAACCAACAACAGAAAGTAAGAAGAGGATGGATGGCTCCATTTTGGGGTGAAGTCAGAAGTAGTGCTAGACCCTCTCAATACTGAGGGATTTTAGTACATTTTTATCCTTGTACAGAAAAGTTCAGTGAGCCTGTGTGTGTATGTGTGGGGAGAGAGAGAGAGAAAAGAAGAGAGAGATTCTCCTTTTCCTTTTTCTTTCTTTCTCTCTTTTTTTTATAGAGGTATTGGATGGTTAATTTTATGTGTCAACTTGAATGGCCTAAGGGACACCAGATAGCCGGTAAAACATCATTTCCGGGTGTGTCTGTGAGGGTGTTTCTGGAAGAGATTAGCATTTAATTCAGTAGACTGAGTAAAGAGATCTGTCTGTGCCAGTGTGGGCGGGTACCATCCAATCTTTTGGGGCCTGAATGGAACAAAAAGGTGAAGGAAGGAAGGACAAATTCTTTCTCTCTTTTGGGATGGCCATCTTCTCCTGCCCTCAGACATCAGAGCTCTTGGTTCCCGGGCCTTGAACTCTGAGACTTACACCCTCAGCTCCCCTGGCTCTCAGCTCTTTGGGCTTGGACTGAATTACACTACTGGCTTTCCTGATTCTCCAGCTTGCAGATGGCAGATTGTGGGACTTCTCAGCATCCATACCTGTGTGAGCCAATTCCTATAGTAATAAATTTCTATACTACCAATATCTATCTATCTATCTATCATCTATCTCCTATTGGTTCTGTTTCTCTGCAGAACTCTGACTAATAAAGTTATTGTTTACATAATGCTCATAACACTTGCGGCCTCACAATACCTGCAACTGAAAATAGGAGACCAAGTGATACAATCGGACATCATTTAGTTCGGTAAATTTAACATGTTGTTTTGTTTCTAGCCACAGAACTGTCATCTAATTGGCCATTTATATGCATAGTTAGTCACTAAAACCAAAAAAAAAAAAAAAAAAAACCAGAACTAAGATGAGGCTGAAGAGGAGGGAGCAGAGACACAGAGCCTTCCCAGTCTCCTCTGCCCACAAAGCGGTTCCAAGCGTCAGTCTACAGTGACCGATCTGCCTCAGTACCCAACTCTTCAATGTCTTCTCAAAACCAAGAGGAAATTTGACTTCACTTGTTTGTACAGGAAAATACTCTCCAGGATGTCCTGACCTCTTTGGAAAAATGCAGAAATTCTGACATTTTAAAGGTTAGCTTTATATTGTACTTGGCACAATATACTTTAGGGAGTAGTTAGCTAGTATTATCCAAGCTGCCTAAAATCTCAAAGGTCATGTTGGACCACATGTTCCCTCCCCGGCCTGTGTTCTTGCTCACACACACCTGTCTCTATTCCACCTGCACAGCAGGAATACTTCCTCCATGAAAAATGGGAACGTAGCATACACCTTCTACAAATCTTAGACCATAGCACACTGTTTTTGGGAGAAAGAATTCCTAACATACTTGGAATCTGAGCATGACTTACGTTCCCCTTTTGAGCCTTGTGTTTAATAGATGGGCTATTTGCACTTTTGGAGAGAGAGTACATTTCGCTTTTCTAATCAATGTTTGTGACTCTTGCTTTACCTCCTTTGTGAAGAAATCTTTTTCTCCTTCCATCTGCTCTATCAACCAATCACCAAGGGCACTTCAAATGAATGACTCGCCCTGAGATGAAAGCTATTAATTAATCCAAAATTAATCCAGAAATTCTGATATTTTTGTTTATTTATTTATTTATTTTTTGTAATGCAGTAACATTGGTTTACAACACTATATAAATTTCAGGCCTACACCATTACATTTCAATTTCTGTATAGATTACATCATATTCACCATCCAAAGACTAATTACAATCCATCACCACACACATGTGCCTAATCACTCCTTTCACCCTCCTCCCTCCCCCCTTCCCCTCTGGTAACCACCAATCCAATCTCTGTCTCTATGTGTTTGTTTGTTGTTGTTTTTATCTTCTACTTATGAGTGAGATCATATGGTATTTGACTTTTTCCCTCTGACTTATTTTGCTTAGCATAATACCTTCAAGGTCCATCCATGTTGACACAAATGGCTGGATTTCATCGTTTCTTATGGCTGGGTAGTGTTCCATTGTCTATCTATACCACATCTTCTTTATCCATTTGTCCCTTTCTAATAGGAATGTCCCTAGTGGGGGCCTTCTTTTTTTTTTTTAATGAGATATTTGGCATTCTAAGTTTCCAGGTGCCCTTTTCCAATTTGAAGTGGCAACATGAAAAGTCTTAGTTTATAATGGATACCTTTTTCTTGAGGATAAAGTGAACTTTTTATAAGGAATTGTTCTCGTAAGATTCTGTTAGCTCAGGAAGGGTCCAAATTTCCCAAGTCTCCCAAAGACAGGTAGTAGAAATTTTACATTTCAAAATCCATTTTGAAAATTACCAGTGGATCTGAAGAACCAGATACTTTAAGGTGATTTGATTTATTTAATAGCTGCTCCTGGGATTTGAATATCAGTTTCAAAACACGTTTAGAACTAGTAAGTTAGCACATTAGGTGAACTGATTCCTTTCAGCAACTTTTAAATAAGAATAAAAATAATCTCAATATCTTATGGTCTGTGGCTTTGAAAAATGCTTACATTTCATTATTGTAGTATTCACTCTCCTTTGCATTTATGAATATTCTAGGAGCAACAGGGCAGAAGTTGGACTTTAAAAAAGTTGATCTCTATTTACATTCCATTTGAATAAGCTTCTATTTAAACAGAGAAAGTAGGTTTCCAATTTTAAAACACGAATGAATAATAAAAATGAAGATAATGCTATGTATATTCTATTTGGTGCTAATGTGGAATGCTATTGGAGGGGTTTCTTCGTCATTTTAATACCTGGAGGCTTTTTTTTTTTTAACAATCTCTGCCACCTGTATTCTGTTTGAGATCTAATCATTCAATGTCTACAAACAAGTGATAACATTATTATGCATTTTTGTTAACTTTCACTCTTTACAAGAGTGACAAATATTCCTTTTCTTAGGTCCAATAGCTCAGGCTGGGCACCAGTGGACTCATTACAATTCCATTAATCAGCAGAGGCCTCCTGAGAGTCTAGCTTTTTAAAGCCCCTGTCTTTTATATCTCACTGGATTTTCCCAACAAAAGCCACGCTGTTTGTTATCTTTTTCATTTTACCATTCCCTTTTAAAAAAGAAACAATGAAAACAAAATCCTGAGATTAGGTTGGTGATATCAAAATGATTCTGACAGCCAGCGACAATGCTGCCAACCTGAAACGGGCTGCTTACATTATTTATGAGCATTAAATGTCACCAATTTCCCCTTCATCAGATAATTTCAGGAGACATAACCAATTCTGTGGAGCAAGAGGGAATATTTGTACATGTGCAGCCGCCTCCACCGCCCCTCCCCACACCAGCCCTTCCGTATATCACACTGGCTCTGTGTCAAATTCTCCTCCCTGGGAAGACAACAGGTGCACCTGATCATGCTTCAAGTTTCACTACAAGTCTCAGATCAGGTCGCTTGATAGGGATGTCAAGTGTGTTCTAAACCAAATGGGACCCTCTGGAATGTGAAATCATTAGAAAGTCAACTAATTTTTCTTTTTTTACTTCTGTTTCCCATGTTCCCTTTAGAAGTCAATTATCAGAGGTAAATTAGCAGAAGTTGAAAGGAAAGACAGTATCCCTCTGGCTCCATGATCTATTGATTGCTTTGGTGGCTGGGAAGGAGGGACTCAAATAATGAGGGGAATGAACACAATCCATGTCACTGGGATTATCAGTGTGAGAGGGAGATGGGAGTCAGCTATTGAGGAATATTTAACTAACATTTACCAGGTAGTCTGAGTTTTTTCAAAGCTCTAATTGCTAAGTAGTGACGTACCAATTAATTTCATATCACACTGGCTTTTATACTCTCATTCATCCAAGTTGAGCAGTGAGGTATGTTTAAAAACCAAGCATCCTATGACAGAGATCTTTTGGGAGAGGTTTTTGCTCTATCATTCAGTGTTCTGTCCTTAGCAGTTGAAAGGGTTCTAGAGTTCTTGTGGAACTGGTTTGAACTTCTGATTATAAATCAGGTGTCTGAGGACCAAAGAGGTTTTCGTAAGGTTAATGTTTTCACACTTCTGGAGAGCCGAAATGGGGCTATCAACATAGGCTGTCTTGGCCTTGCATTCTTTCAATTCAACTAGAACTTAAAACAGCAACAATTTCTCCTTCACCTACTGCACAGGAAGAGAATTATGTTTCTGCCATCACTAAGAACGACATACACGTTTCAAAGATATTCATCAAATGCTAGATATTACAATAGGTGTTTGCTTATAAAAATGAGTAGGTCATCTAAAAGCTGACTTCTGGAAGAGGAGCTTTAGTCAACTGGAAAAGAATTAGGGTAGTGGTAGAGGTAGAACTAGATTTGAAATGGATGGTGCAAAACGTATTTACTATCGTAAGTAACCCCCTTACTCCATCCATTGGTTCATACAGAGTTCATTTCAGATTACCTATTGGACATTAGTTTTATTTTTTCTACTTTCACTTTTTGGATTGTTTGTTTCGTATTTAGTCAGAGTTTTCCAATAGGAGAATATATACATACAAGTATTATGAGAAATTGGCTCAAGTCATTATAGAGGCTGAGAAGTCCCACAACCTGCCATCTGCAAGCTAGAGACCCAGGAAAGCCAGTGGTGTAATTCCAATCTGAGTCAGAAAGCCTGAGAGCCAGGGGAGCCAGTGATATAAATCCCAGTCCAAGGGCAGGAATAATTTCCAGTAGGCAGGCAGGAGAAGAATGAATCCTCTATTCCTCTGTCTTTTTGTTCTATTCAGGCCCTCAACAGATTGGATGATCCCCACTCACACTGGGGAGGGCAATCTACTTTCCTGAGTCTACCAATTAAAATGCTAATCTCATGTAGAAACATCCTCACAGACACACCTAGAAATAATGCTTAATCTGAGTACACTGTGGCCCAAATTGACACATAAAATTAACCATCACAGCCTTTCACCCTAGTCCTAATACCTCCTTTTGGTCGCAGGCTCCATCCCAGGGAGGCAGTCCTCATACGTAGCTTATATAACTGTAGAAATCCTTAAGACCTTCTAATTCTTCAGAGTGAGATATATACAAGAACAGCAATCAACTCTACATTGTATAGGAGTTGTGACAACAATTTTGTTATCATTATCATCATTAACATAACTAATGTTTACTGAGGAAAGCCATCTAAGCACTTTAGAAAACAAATTCTCTCGTCTACAATAAAAGGAACTGGGAAAATTCACAAATACGTGAAAATTAAACAACAAAGTCTTGAGCAACCATTGGGTCAAAGAAGAAATCAAAAGGGAAATTAGAAAATATCTTGAGACAAATGTAAACGAAAACACAATATACCAAAACTTTCAGGAAACAATAAAAGCAGTACTAAGAGAAAGGTTTATAGTGATAAATGCCCACGTTAAAAGACAAAGATCTCAAGTAAACAACCTAACTTTACACCTCAAGGAACTAGAAAAACATACTACACCCAAAGCTAGCAAAAGGAAGGAAATAATAAAGATTATAGCAGAAATAAGTGCAATAGAGAATAGAAAAACAATAGAAGTCGACAAAACTAAGAGTTGGTTGTTTGAAAAGATAAACAAAATCTACAAACCCTTAGCCAAGCTAACTAAGAACAAAAGAAGACTCAAATAAATAAAATCAGAAATTATAGAGGAGACATTACAACTGATGGCACAGAAATAAAAATATCACAATGAACTATTATGTATAATTATATGCCAAAAAATTGGACAATTTAAAATAAATGGATAAATTCATAGAATACAGCATACCAAGACTGTATTAAGAATAAATAGAAAACCTGAACAGACCAATAACAAATAAGGACATTGAATCGTTAATCAAAAACTTCCCAACAAAAAAGGTGCAGGACAAGATGGTTTTACAGATGAATTCTACCAAACATTTACAGAAGAATTAATATAAACTCTTCTTAAGCTCTCCCAAAAACTAGAAAAGGGAACGTTTCCAAATTCATTTTATGAGGCCAGCATTACCCTGATACCAAGGCCAGACAAAGACACTACAGGAAAAGAAAACTAGAGGACAATATCCCTGATCAACATGGATGAAAAAATCCTCAACATAATATTAGCAAAATAAATACAACAGCACATTAAAAGGATCATTCACCATGATAAAGTGGGATTTATCCTGAGATGCAAGGATGGTTCAATATACACAAATCAATCAATGTGATATACCATATTAACAGAATAAAGGATAAATACAATATCATCTCAATAAATGCAAAAAATTTGACAAAATTCAAAACCCTTTCACGATAAAAACTCTCAACAAGTTAGGTACAGCTGGAAGTTACCTCAAGACAATAAAAACCATATTTGAAAAGCCCACAGCTAATATCATACTTAACAGTGAAAAACTGAAAGCTTATCTCCAAAACCTCGAAGAAGGCAAGGATGTCCACACTCACTACTTCTAGTCAACATAGTAACAAAATTATTCCATTGAATCCTCATGAAACTCCTAGAGATAGGTAATTACTATGTCTACTTTTACAAATAAGTAAAGGAAACATAGATAATCTAAATTTTCTAGCATTTCTCTAGTACCTATATCTGGTAGATGTTAGAGCTAGGATTCAATCTCAGACAATTATAACTATTACATATACAACTTCTTTTCTTGCCAAATGAGAAAATACTTTTTCGAAAAGTCATGATGCTTGGCACAGAGGAAGTGCTCGATAATTATCAATAATTAAGAAATCACTGTGTGTGAGACTTTATGCAATTCTTCTTCCTATGAAGAAGTATTCCTATGAGGGAGCATTTTATCTCTCAAAAAGCCTGTCATTTTTTTTTTTCATATAGCAAAATGTGTAGGCACTGATAAATATATATAATAATGCCAGTTGTGTGTGTGTGTATGTGTATGTGTCTGTGTTAAACTTACTTGCCTACAACTAAACCCATCTCAAGTCTCAAGTTGTAATCTTATCAGTTCTCATAGGCTAAACACCACCACAGCAGGTCAGTGCTTGTCTTGATTCAACTCCCCGGACGAGACAGGGGCAAGTCTGAAGCTGACCTGATGTTTCAACAGGTATAATTCTTTTATATGTTCTAGGTGTGGACAACAGGCTGGCAGCATTATGTCCTACCTCAGATTGTTTGAATACTACATTCTTCAGCCCTTAGTAGTTTCCTCCATCCCCCGCTTACTGTTGGGCAATACCACTTACATGATTACATTGCATTTGGTTTATCCTCACTTTCTGTTGTATCCCACCTCTCTACAGCCGAGCAGAAAGTGAAAGTGATCACGTGATGGCATTGCAGGTGACACAGCGCTAAGCCTCAGAACTAGACTGATGGTTAATGCCTTATGGACCAGACACTGCTGAGGTTTCACTATAAATGTGAAGAGCTGGAAGACAGATACCTGGTTCAGCTCATTTCTTCTCATTAATTATGGGAGATGACTGCCTTTTGCTTTCCCAAATTTCACTTGTATTTGGAAATTAATTAATAGATCATTCACTTCAAATATTAATTTTTATACAATTTTTAATGTCTCATATCTTAGTCAGGTTTACTGCATGCACACCCTAGGGATGGGACAAAGGATATCGTTCAGGATTAGCCAATCAGGATACTTTGTTCATATATGTGCAAATGTCCCAAAATGGCCAATGAGATAAATTTCTGGGAATTTTGTTGCAGTTGGGGACAAAGAAAATTTCTCTTTTACTGGACTTGATGATGTAAAAAGGAAGCCACTGGTGACTACTTGCCATCCCATTTGAGAACCTCACTTGAGAGCGAATCCAAAATAGTGGAAAGTGTGCCCAAAAGATGGGTTCTGAAAGGTTCAATTATCTTTTATTTCTTGTTTTTTAACTAAACTATGAATTTCAGTTTTCTGTTACTTTTAAATGGAAAAATACTGAGCCATATAATCGCTATTTCCGTATTGTGTTTAAGAAGATTGAGGCCCAGAGATGCTCAGAAATATTTTACTTTGCATATCAACTATCTTTCTTGGAAAGTGAACTGCAATTGGGGATGAAATCACACTGATACTTAACGTTCCTTCTTGCTACTACTAGTTGTCATTTTTTTGACTCTGGAGATGATTTTTGAGACTTTTAAATGAGAGGAAATGAAATATATTCTTATTTCCCAACTCAGGGTAACGTCCATTAAAAAGGAAAAAAAACACATACCACTATTAACTATTTCCTCCTTCTGTCTGATACTCATTCAACGGAAAGAGAAGAGCCGAGAAGAAATGACTGGTTTAATGAGCTTGAATGGCACTAACCCCTTATACATCATCAATTTTATTACTAATGGTTATCATATTTTAAGCACTTGCTTTATTCCAGGCACTATGAAAAGCACCTCTTATATTTTCTCATTGAATCTTCAAAATAATAGATGTGACAGATTCTATTAATATCCATTAGTATTGTACATTAAATTAATAAAATAAATCTCAGAGAAGCTAAACATTTTTCCCAAAATCACCAGCTGGCAAGTAATAGGCTTTGAATTTAATTCAGCTCTGACTTTATAATATAGAGGCCACACTTATAGCCATCCTTATATAGAGTACACAGAGCTTTTTATCTTCCATTAATTCATTTAAATTATATAAAACATCCTTAAGTTATCTTATAGAGGAGAAGGTTATTCATAGCATATTCTCATACAGAATTATTTTCCCCTAATTCTGAGGCATGTTTTTTTTTCCTTTTTCCCAATTCACTTTCCTGTTCTCATTCTCTTTAGGTCTAGGGAAGAAGAGAGATTTCCCCAGGACATAGATACTTTTTCTCAGGATGCCCAAATCACAGTCTATTTGTATTATCTGCATAAGGAAAGAATTGTTTTCCCTCTTCATATTAATAAGTAGATTACTTATGGCACAATGCAAACCATAATGGAACACATTAAGTGTAAAACCCGTATTCCACACTCTGTTGACACACATAAAAAGAACAGCAACCAAAAATGGAGGTATGTAAATAAAGTCTCTATCATCATTTTGTTAATATACATATTGAAGCAGAGCAGGTAAAATGGTGATCATGATGATGATAACAATAACAAACATATCTGCAGCCATAAAACTCACATAAAAGTGGCTTAGAGGAAACAAGGAAGTTAACATACCACAGTCTTACTACCAGTTGCATCTCTGTTCCTGTGCACGATGACTCGTTGATGACCTCTGTTGATATGCCTCTTTCCAATTTCTTACCTTCCTTCAGTATATAAAAGAAGACTGAATGCACAGCTAGGGTTTTCATCAAAATTCATGTCAAGCACTACCATTTGTTATGGACAATTATAGGAATTAGAACCAGATAGATTGGGGGTTTGCCTCTGATTCCATCAATTTTTCATTTTTACCCCAAGCATTAAAAGCTGCTTCCTAAAATGAGAAGAATATTCATTTCCACCCTTTATGGAAAAATTAATATTAGTTAAACTTTACAATGAGTAGAATAAAAGAAGAGAGAGAGAGAGATGGATTTCATTATTACCAGCAAAACCTATGCCTTCAATACTATTATCTTGTTTTGTTCTAGATCTTTAATGTGATATATCAGGTGCAAATTAGTTTTATTTTTTATTAAAATTGAATGCATTCTGAGTGCCTAATAGGTGTTAGCAGAGGACTCATGTGGTAGAAACTCAGTAAATGATTACTAAATGAATAGAGAATTCATATTTGTATACAATTTTTACAAGATTCATTTATAGTAAAAACATTAACTGAAAATACTTATCATATGGTTTGGAGAACTTAGTATGATATTAACAAATGACAGAGAAAAGAGAATTACTTAACCCTTTTGGAAATTACTTAACCATTCATTTGTTTTTATTTATTTTATCAAAGAGGCAGGGAAAAATTGGAGACACAAAAAAGTTCGTCTCCAGTCATTCTAATTTTATCAAAAATAATAATTATTTTAATAGTAACTAAATATGCATCTTAATAATAATTTAAAATGTTCTCCATTTGTGATTTATCTTGTTAGATTTTCATTCTCAATCTCTGAGGTATTAGGGTATAACAGTCATCTGTTCTTTCTCCAAGTAATTGATATGTATGGAAAACTACTTTCAACAACTCATGAATACACATTATTTTTAAATGTGACATGAAATGTTCATCCCATTGAGTTGGGCCACAAAGAATTCTCAATAAATAATGAGTGTTATTTTTCTGACAAAAATTAAACTACATTGGAAACAAAATAAATATCTATAAAAGATGCCACTTATTTCAGAATTAAGCAACACATTTCTAAATATCCCAATGGTCAGACAAGAAATACAAGGCAAATCAGAAAATATTTCAAAATCATGACAATGAAAACATGATTTCAATATTTATGGGATGCAGCTAAAGCAAAGCTTATAGAGATATTTAGAGCTTTCAATGTTCATATGATAAGAGGAGAATTAAATTAATAAATACAAGAACAGAAATCAATGAAACAGAGAAATGACAATAGAAAAAAGCAGAAATCCACATATTGGTTCTTTAAAAAGCTTAGTAAGATGAATAAATCCGTATCACGACCAATTAAGAACAGAAAGGAGGAGAGAAAGAGAGAGAGAGAAAGATATAGAACAGATTACTGATAACAGGTTTTAAAGAGTTGACATCACCACAGATCCTGCAGAGAGTATAAAGATAATAAGACAATATTATAGTAAATATTTTATATAATAATTGAACAGCTTGGATAAAATGAGAAAATTCCTTAAAAAGCAAAACTTACCAAAAGTGACTCAAAAAGAAAGAGAATATTTGAAAATCTCTCTATACAATTAAAATTTGAATTAATTATTAAAAACATGTATACACCCCCCTACACAAATCCAGTCCAGAACAGTTTCACTCACAAGTTATATCAAACATTTAAGGAAAAAATAATGCCAAACTTACACAAAATAGTTCAAAAAAACACAGGAGGTAGAATACTACCAAATCTGTTTTATGAAATGAGCATAACCCTGAAATTAAAACCTGACAAAGATGGTGCAAGAAAATAAAATTACAGAAAAATATCCTTTATAATCATAGAAACACATACTCCTTAAAAATATTAGCAATTCATATAAAAGGATAATAAATTCTGACTGCAAGAGGCAGAATAATGGCTTCCCAAAGATGCCCACTGCTAATTCCTGGAAACTACAGAGTTAGGTTACATGGCAAAGGGAAATTTAGGTAGCAAATGGAATTAAGTTTGCTAATCATCTAATCTTAAAATAGGGAGATTATGTTAGATTATCTGCATGAGCCCAAAGTAATCACACTGGCCCTTATGAGTGGAACAGGGAAACAGAAGAGAAACAAAAGAGAGATGGCACCACGAGAAGGACTGGGTCTGACGTTGACGGCCTCACAAAGTGTGTAGACCATGAAGAGAGTCAAATGAAATATTATTTTAAAAAAGGAAATAATTGATTAATGTATAAAATCCATGATTTGCATCATTTAAGAGTCAATTTCAGGGTTTATAGTGACACTGGATCATTTTTAAGCTTAAAAATTTGTTTATTGTAAGAATTAATACGATCTATGCTATTCACGTTTGAATAAATGTGAACTCTCGCAGATTTTAAAAACCTGATTCCTTGCCTGAATTGAAACACTGTTAAAATTGTATACATCTGCACACAATGCATTCAGTCAAGGGAGTTTATATGTAAATCTAATGGTTGTTAATTCCAGAGAATAACATTCAAAGTGATAGTTTAAAAAATAAATGATTGATTTAAGAACATTGACAGACTGGAAGGACTACTACAAGCTTGATTAAATAAAGGAGTATATTGATACATCCTGTATTCACATCCTGTGGCAGAATCATTTTCACCACGGTTCCCATAGGAACTATGGGGGCAAGTGTTTTATTTCAGTCATACACCAAGAGCTTGTTGGAAATGCAGATTCTCAGGCCCTGCCCCAGACCTATTAAATCAGAACCCGCATTTTCACAAGATTGGAAATTTGCATATGCATTACATTTTGAGAAAATGTTACCTAGAAAATGAGCATGGTGTAAGAGTGAAATTAGTCAGATGTAGGTTACAATGTGCAAACACAGAATTTTTTTTCACTGCTCTCTGAGTTTGCTACCAATATATGCATTCCAATATGTCATATATTAACAGCCTAGAACAATTCTTAAATTATGATGTATTGATTTTATTTCTGGAAGTTTATTTTGATGAATTAGTAAAAACTTGGAGAAAGTAAACAATAGAAATAACACATCATTGAAATATACAAAGCCTTAAAATAAAAACAAATAATAAATGCCTAACACATAGAACAAAAATTAAGTAAACATGGGACATCCCTATAATAGATTAGAAATTCTCTAATGTATACTACCATAAATATTACAATACTGAAAATGTGATATAAAAAATGATATAAAAAAGAAAACCTATGCATGTGTTATGATCACAAAAAATCAAATGAACACAAAAACTAAGCATATCAAAAGGAACACTTCAAGAGTTTATCAAAGCAGAGTTTATTCCTCTGCCAGTGGAATATTGAGCCATTTCAATAAAATTTTGTTCTAGTATATACATAACTTTCCTATTTTCTTTAACCACATACACTAACTTTAAAATGAAAAGTAAAATTAATTTGGGAAAATATTTTTTTGAAAGAAAGAAACCAAAGGGTAAAATTGGGATTCTTTTTGCTGAATATGAATAAACATAGATGCAATAAAATAGGACAGAAGAGAGAATTCTGAGTTGCCCTAAATTCCATCTCTTACTGAAAATAGGACAATGAGACAAGAATTCTGACTTGCCCTAAATTTCATCTCTTTCTGCTAAGTCAGCTTTAATAAGACAGAAGGTGGCATTTTTTTGACATATATTTCTGATTGGCACTCAGACCAAAGTTACTGCCCACCAATGTGTAGTTGAAATTAACTCTTAGAGAGTCATTTGCTACTCTCAAACTATAAATATGTAGAAGGTTATCTGTGAGTGTGGCAGGGAAAAGTAGGTGGAGGGAAAGTGATCCACAGGGCCATTTCAAAATTTCCACAGATATTTGTGACCCAGCTTTACCTTGAGCAACAGAATGAAACAAAGAAATAACTCTATGTCCTACTTCTTTTTACAAAAGGACTTATTTTCTAAACTTCTTTGAACAAAATCATTCTAGGCCCTACATTTTTAGTTTTACTAATGAATCAAATTGTAATTCAAATAAAATAGAAATATGTGTGCCTGTTTTCAGCAGATTTTGTCATGCAGCATTCATTCATTAAAATAATTCGTAGCAAATAAGATCAATTTATAGAATCATGACAAGTTCATTCAAATATTTTTTCATCTAAATGCTATCTTAATTCTGCATAATTTGAAAAAGATATTCACATAAGATTACTTTAACTTGATCAAGCTTGATATGGATAATTGGAAAACTTTGGAACAATAAATCAGAGTAATTTTACTAAACACACACCGAGAAGTTCATTATTGCAAAGAAATATACTACTACTCTGACCACTTTCTGTAAGCTAAAATCTTAGTTCATTAAGAAAAAAAATGACAAGAACACCACAAAATCCACATTATCAATATTTTTACCATGTGTCTCTTACTGTGCTTCTAAGAATATTGCATAAGTAATTTCATGCAGACCTTACCATGACTTTTTGAGGTGGATGCTCATTTTGCAAAAGCTAGAACTGAGACTTGGAAGACAAACTGCCAATAAGTGGCAAAGTGCGCCATATCCCTCAAATCTACTGTATATAGAAAATATGGTTTACAACTTATAAGTCTAGAATAATTGTAGCTAAATAACTAATTTAGAAATGTATGTATGGATTTTTATTCTCTGTTTGAAAACTTGGCCACTTAAATGTGACAGTATCTATGTTTGGAGAGTGGACTTGGTGTAAGAACTAAGCTAAAGAAGAATCTATAAGCATTTGCCCTCTGAAGCAACTAATTCTATTTTCTCAAGTAATATAAGATCAAATATCTTACTCATTCAATTGGTCACCAGGAAAGCCCAGTATTAATATGGCTCTAAAAACACACTTTGCACATGCAAAATAACATAACACAAAGAAAACATGCATTTTTCTCTTTTTTCACGTATCTGATATACACTGATTCCTAGAATTAGAAGGGTTCTTAGAAGGTGCTGTATTTCTCAATAATGTTTATTTAGTGCATTAAGAAAGAACATGTTAAACCCTCCATCCAAAGGAGAAACATACTCTATCATCTGCAACATTCCTGAGAAGTTGATTAATAGGTGTCCCCCCTACTGGACTGTAAGATCCAAAATGGGAGGGAAGGTTCATCATGATCATAAGTCTTCACATAACACAATGCTTGAACATTATTAGGTCCTTAACAAACTTGAATGAGTGAACAGCTTGGTGTTCATTTTGAAGTTACTCCTTGCTATGGGGAGTACGGAGTAAATAAGTGCTAAAGATTGAAAAGTTCCTCCTTACATGAAACTCTCATCTCTATGCTGTCTCATCATTGGTTTATTTCTTAACATTGTAGCTTAACCATAAGTTTGCATCAAGTAGGTTCAGACGACAAATACCAGCCAGTTACATCAATTAGTATCAGTAATGAGTTATAAAATAAGCGACAGAATTAGTAAAGGTGGTGACAGAGACTGATTACAATTGAATGAAGGGGGCAGGGAAATTACTTCAAAAAAGAACTTTTATAATTCTTTATAACAAATTTTAAATCTATAAATTCCAAACGTGTCAATCACTTTCTTGAACAACTTTTTAGCCTAAGTTATAGACAAGTGGTAGGTTAAGGCTTAAAATGGGGTTACTGTCTTGTATTTGCAAAATGTGCAAATTTTTGTCCAAGATACCTAAGATATTTGAAGGTAAATTACCTAAATTTTTTTCTTAATTATTTTTTTCAAAATCTGTCTTCTCCTTATAAGATATAATAACTCAGAGGTGTTTGGACCATTTTCTTCTCATTAAAAGATTATTATAAATGAAAAACAAGATCTTTCCCCCAAAATGACCCCCATTTGATTTGATTTGATTTGAAGGGTTCTCTCTTTCACAGGTTTGCCCAGACTTTCACATCACAGAGCTGCATCCTGCTCGACATAGTTACTTGCTCGTCTTCACTTAATGACTCTCATAAAAATCGCTGAATCAGAGCAAATGTTCTACCTCTCCACTGCCCAGTCCTTACAGCATTTGTTAGGAGCTCATTGATTACTGTGGGAACATTTGCTAAGGGTCTGTGGCTTGGGTTTGGAGCAGAAACTTCTCCAAGGAGTTTTGTTTCTCTTTGTTTTCACGTTTAAAGAGGTACTAAAAATGGTTAGACACGATCTTGCCTTTGAAATAGAATTCTCTCAAGTTGTGTTTAATATCTCACTATGTGGCTCTCAGAAGCTTTCAGACTCTGTGTCTTTAAACATCCTTTGTTCATCTTTGCAGGTGTCAGCCTTGTAATATTGAAAGGAAGGTAGGTCTGCTACTTTTGTAATGGAAATGCAAACCCAGGCTTATTCATTAAGGACAACAGATTAAGTACACATAGGACATAAGTGCTTCTGACCGAGTTCCTATTCCGATGCCAGTTAGGAATTTGCTACTCATTTGCGTTGTGATTCATTGGCCATAGGGGTCTGTCACACACAGAGAAGACAGAATATTAGAGCCAGGAGGAATTGTAGAGGGGGAGAAATTAGCACATTAGTACTTAGATGAGCAGAGTAAATGCATCTTCTTTACCTTTTGTAACTAGCTGCTTTTGCTTTTTTTGGACCTCCATCTTGCTGGAAAAGGAGGAGATTTTAACTTGCTAATTGCAAGTACTCTAGTTGCTTCTGATTTTAAAATGTGTTTTGTTTTGTTTGGTTTGGTGAGGAAGATTGGCCCTGAGCTAACACCTGTTGCAAATCCTCCTCTTTTGGCTTGAGGAAGATAGGCCCCACGCTAACATCTGTGCCGGTCTTCTTCTATTTTGTATGTGGGTCACTGCCACAGCATGGCTTGATGAGTGCTGTCAGTCCACACCCAGGATCCGAACCCATGGACCCCAGGCTGCCGAAGCAGAACGTGTTGAACTTAACCACTACACTGTTGGGCCGGCCCCTTAAAATGTGTTTTTCAAGTAACTCACTTTCTTATGCGGAAGTGCTACAATTTTCAGTTTTCTTCACCTTTCTCATGCTCCTTCTGAAGATGATGTCTGTGTGTGTGAAGGCTGGAGTGTTTCAGTAGTGTTTAAAAGGGCATTTGGAGGCAATGTAGAGGTGAACCTGGAGTGTAAATAGACATAAGCTGACTCTGGCTGAGCTTGCCTGGGACAGCCCCTGTTCATGCCTGTGGTCCTGGTGTGATTATTAACAGTGACCCTTTTACTCCCCAAATGTCTTTGCTTAGACAATGTAGATGAGGGTGTAAAGACGGGCACATTTAGAATCAGTTCAAACAGACTCCATCTCTATCAACATAGTGATTACTGATTTTCTTTCAGAAAAACTGCAAAGTCACGTAGCCAGGGCATGTGCAAAAGAAGAAATCTTGACCTGAAACCACCTCGGAACCAAAGATCCTCCTTTCCACAGAACACAAGGATGGGGAAAGACCAGAACTTGAATGTCAGACTCCTCTCAGAAGTGAGGGGTCAGTCATTCAGGAAGATCTGGTGTTAAAATTCCTTCTCCACCTCATCATAAATGTTTGGAACCCTGTCATAAATGTTTAAAACCTCATCATAAATTCTTGAAGCCCACCAAACAAAACCTGTCCCACCAGCATTTTCACATGTTAGCCTGTTCTCCCTAAGCTCTTAAATTTTGCCCCAAATCTTGAATCAGGGAGACAGATCTGAGAGCACAAGCCCCTGTTCTCCCTGCAGATGGATCTTGCAGAGTAAAAGCTGATCTCTTTTCCCAAAGGCTGATGCTGTAATTAACTGGCTTGTTTATGCACATCGGGCAGAGAATCCCAATTTTGTGCAGTAACAAGGGTACCAGAAGTCAGTTATAGAGACTACAGTTTAGGGCACAACATCTAGTTTATGTCAGGCCTTCCATTCTGAAATCTAGTACACATAGTGTTTCATTTAGTTTATTCATTAATTCGGCCAATATCTAGCACTTTGCACGTGTCAGACACTGTTTTAGGCTTTAGGAGATTTGGCATTGAACAAAATAGACCTATCTCTGTTGTCATGAAACCTACATTTCAGTGTCACTGGTTCATGGTCCACATTTTGGGAAACATTAAATGATTTAATTTATTTTACTGATGATGAAACAAGGCCTCTAAAAATAGTGACTTCCCCAAGTCAAGTAATAGGTTAATGATAAATCCATAATCAGAATCCCAGTTGCCTGACAAACAGCTTAATTACCTATAGCAGGGGCTGGCACACTACAGTCTACAGGCCAATCTACCCATTTTCTGTTTTTGTAAATAAAGTTTGTTGGAATATGGCCAAGCCTATTCATTTCTGTATGTCTACAGCTGCCTTCGCCCTACAATAGCAGAGTTGAGTAGTAGCAATAGATACCATATGGCATGCAGAGCCTAAAATATTTACCATCCAGCCCTTTACAAAAAATGTTGGCCAACCTTTCTTCTATAACATAGGTGTCCCTATTCCTGACAATCTCATTCAAGAAGGTAAAGCCTGACAATGTAGACTTGTAGGCATAGCCATTTACCACCTGTGTTGCCTTGAACAAGTCAATTAACCTCTCTGGGATTTAATTCCCTTATCTGTAAAATGGAGATAACCATTAGTGCATTGTTAGTAGTGAAGATTAAATTAGGTAATGTGTGTAAAACACAGAGCTGGTAAAAGAAGAGAAAATAGTTGTTAACATTTCTAGCTGGATAGCTGGTCCGTGAGCTCTCGTCTGTGGAGGGTAAAGGTATAAGGTGAGATTTTGTTTCTATTGTTTCTGTGCCTTTACAACCAATGGTTTCCTGAGAGTTTTTGCCCATAATTTTCTAACGTGAGTGTTACATACAGCACTCAGGAGTAAGCGATGAATCCGGGCTTTAGTGGCCTCTCAGCTCAGCAAGAGACATCTTTTTCTTATAAATTTGTGGATCACTGCTATGAGACTTCCAAGTAGCGGGATTGACTTAATGAGAAAAGAGGAATGAGGAGCAATTACATTTCTATTAAGTGGACGACATTACCCTTGATAAGGCTGTTGGAACTGAAGCATCCTCCTCTCCCTCAGGTGTAGTCTTAGAAGCACAGAACTGATTGATTCATTAAATATGTGTTTGTTTTTGCCTCTGAAATCAGCTGTCTCCTAAGATAATTCCTTGGTCACAAAAGACTAAATTCCAATTTATAGTGGAATTGTTAAGCCAGCACAGAGGCTATGAGAAGTATCAAGAAAGGTTGGCTCCTAGCACCCATGAAATATGAGCAGATTCCAGAAAGTATTTGGAAATTCTCAGTGGGACACATAGGCCATTTGTAACACTGGAATTGAAAGAACCATGGCCATAGATTGCTACAATATGGTGCAATTCCATCTTAATTGTCAAAACAATCAAATTAGCTAATACTTGTCCAACAGTTTCTGTGTGTCAATAACTATGCTAAGGATTTTAGTAACTTTATGCTATTTAATACTCTCAGCCATCTTAAGACCTTTATTTTACACATCATGAAATTGAATTATCCAAGGTTAACTACTTTGCAGTGGATTGCACAGCTTCTGAACTACAGAGGTGGAACTGAGATGCACACCAGGTCTTCCTGTATACGGAGAACATTCTTTGTCAATAGTTACACCTTGTTTCCAAATTATGCCTGTTTAGAGTTTCTCTGTGAAGCCTTCTCTGATAATACTAAGAGTTTTACCTCACTCCTATTTCCATCCAAACATCTATTGATATTATGACCAATGATTATCTCACTCACTTTAAGTAAGTAGACATAGCTTTACTCAGGATGACAAACAAATAAAAAACAAAACAAAAATATACTCTCTGGGGGGCTGGCCCGGTGGCCTGGTGGTTGAGTTCAGTGTGCTCCGCTTTGGTGGCCTGAGTTTGGTTCCCCAGTGCAGACCTACACCATTTGTTGGTGGCCATGCTGTGGTGGTGACCCACATACAAAATAGAGGAAGATTGGCGCAGATGGTAGCTCAAGGCAAATCTTCCTCAAGCAAAAAAGAGGAAAATTGGCAACGGATGTTAACTCAGGGCAAATCTTAGCAAAAAAACCCCCAAAAAAGATACTCTCTGTTGAAGTAATTTTTGGTTTATTCTTTTCCTTCTTTCTGTTAATCATCTTCTGTGCTAATAAAATATTTTTTCCAAAGCTGTTATTTACATAAAATTCCTAGTATTTGCTCAGGTTGTTACTAGGATATGAATAACAGTCAATATTTATTGTACATTATTCATGTTTTAGGCACCTGGCAAAGTTTTACATGCAACATCTCATTTAACCTTCATAACAATCTTGTGAGTTAGTATCATTTCCATTTTCCAAGCAAAGAAACAGATTCAGAGAGATTAAGTAATTTGATCAAATTCATACCACTCCTAAAAGTAATCAAATTCATCCCACTCCTAAAATTACCAAAATCCATGTGATTCTAAAATCTGTATCCTCTTAAACACTTTTCCATACTTCATCTTAAGAGCCTATTTTTCATCAGTTGATTAAGGATACTCCATCTTACCCTCATATGTTCTGAAAAAATTCTGCTAATCACTTATTTCTAAGCGAATGTCTCATCTCTGGCTGTGTGCCCTTCTAGTTTTCTGTCTGCCTTCATTCTGAGCCTGCTGTCATCTTTAGCTAGCCCTCTTCTCCATCTCTATGCATCCTTGTGTTCAGGTGTAGTAAATGCAAGCCTTTTTATTTAGCTCCCTCTGGAGGTGGAAATACTAACTTCCAAAGTAAGTCTACATTAAAAAAGCCTCCTTTATCAAACTCAAATAAATAATTCCTGTGAAACACCATTTACTGTTCATTCTAGCTGCTATTATGCAAGAATTTTTCATTTTAACTTTCCTTGTGTTGAGTGATTCCTTAAGCAATTTCTCCTCAGAGAAAGACACTCAAACTTAATCACCACTGCTGTCATGCCAAGGATTGTTTTAAGGTAAAGAATAAGGAACAAAAGCAGCTCATGGATGACAGAGTTGGTGTAAGATCCTTGTTAAGGATGTAGGGATTAGAATCAAAAGGATCTGGATTTGGATCCTAACTTTCCTATTTAGGGATCATACGTCTTGGAGAATTATTCAATGTTACTGAGTCCTAATTCTACTATCTGAGAATAGACCATCTGCATACTTCACTGAGTTGTTCATCCAGTCTGTACTTGTTGAGTGCCTACTATGTGCCACATATTGTGAAGGTTGATTAGGACAACTAGTATAAGGCAAGGCAGAGGGGTGGGGTTTAACACGAATCACCTAAGCCAACACAAAGGCTAAATGCCACCCACCAATCTTGTGAGGGACTAGAGGATCCCAGTCAACCTTCTATTAGAAGTTCCATTGGTTTTTTTTTTTTGTAAAGCTTTATTTATTTATTTATTTATTTATTTACTTATTTATTGTGAGGAAGACCGGCCCTGAGCTAACGTCTATTGCCAATCTTCCTCCTTTTTTCCTCCCTTTTCTCCTCAAAGCCCCAGTAGATAGTTGTATGTCACAGTTGCACATCCCTCTAGTTGCTGTATGTGGGACGCGGCCTCAGCATGGCCAGAGAAACGGTGTGTCGGTGCATGCCCGGGATCCGAACCCGGGCGGACAGTAGTGGAGCACCCGCACTTAACCGCCAAGCCACGGGGCCGGCCTCCTAGAAGTTCCATTTGTTTTAAAGGAATCTCTCTGAGTAAGAACTCGTACTGACTCTTTTAGAGCCAAGGTAGTTTGGAGAGCCAAGGAGAAAGTTTTCTGAGAATATAATCACAATACCTGGTCTGATAAAACCTTACTTTGTGAATTAATGTAAAGTTAAATGCCATAAGGCATAATATATTCATCACAGCTGGTTAAACATGTAACAAATTACCTTAATTATGGATTAGAATGCAAACAATCAGAAACTGCTGGAAAAATATGAATTATATGGTCACAAAATGAGGAGTCCAATCAATTGGGAATTTGTGAAATGTTCCATGAGAGGAACAGGCTGCTAATAGAGATGAGGAAAATATATTTTAAACTGTCATTGTGGTTTTCAGGCAAAATGATGCCATGATACCGACATTACCTTAAGGAGAACTGATATCCACTCATATATCTCTCTAAGGTAATCTTTGGGGAGAATCATTTCCCAGCCTTAACACCTGGCTGCTGTGTTCAATGCACTTCCAGGCAAGCTGCTTTCAAACCAGCGCAGGAAACATGTGTTTTGAATGGTCTTGATTTCAAGTACTTCTTGACTTTCTCTTTACTTCATGTAGTTCTAAAAATCAGAGTAAGAGGGGCTCTCAGACACCATTGAGTCCAAGGCTTTTATTTGACAATAAAGAAACAGAGGCTCAAGTATGTTAAGTGACATACACCTTGTCCAGGAGAAAAGTCTAGAAAAGCTGTGACTATGTAATGGAAAGTGATAGCTACTATTTCCTGAACACCTATTACGTCACAAGCACAGGGCTAGGAGTTGTAAACACATTGTCTCATTTGGTTAGCACAATGAACCTATGAATAGATATTGCTATTTTTATTTAAGAGAGGAGGGAATTAAAGCTTGGAGAATTGAAGTGACTTTCCCAAATAACAAGTAATTTACCTCTAGTCTAAATATAGATGTTTGACTTTCAAACCCATCGTCTTTCAATTCTACAGATTGCCTCCCTATTCACATTTACCTTGAAAAAAAGAAAAAATTCTATGCTATAAACACAATAGTTTTTAAAAAGTTCTATATCAAAAACCACTAGAAACAAAAATATCGATGTCTTTTTTCCTCCTTATTAACTAGTTATTTTGACATAGATATGCAGCCTAGAAATAACAACTTTATAACTCAGAAGAAGGAAAACACTCTGTAGGCTTTTGCTTTGTTTAGTTTTTTTTGTTTTTCTTTCATTGAAGAAAGAACTTGAGTGAATTAAGAAAATTTAACTCTTGCTTCAGCAACTTGATTGATGATTTCTGGAAATACAGTTTACTATACCTTAGCAAGTTACTGGAAGTTTTCCTCTATTACACAGGACACGAGGGGAAAAAAAAAAAAGAGTTGTGCTGTTCCATATTTATTCAGCCATGATTAATCTAGTGTTGAATAATAATTTTTAATTTCCATTTCTTGAATATATTTATTAATTTACCTCCTGCCAATATATGGCTCTGGTTGCCACTATTTAGAATTTATGCCTGTTCTTCCTAAGTATCATTTGCATAATGGAATGACGAGGTCCATTCACTAGCAGTTGGTTGTGTGGGGTGTTGGATAGAGTGACTGTGTTGTAATTAGTGGCATCTGGCCTCTGGTTTCATTAGCATGTAAATGAAACAACTAGAGGCCATGGCAGCCTGGTGGCTTCACAACAGTCACTATAATGCATATCTGCTTTTATAAGCATATCAGTGGGATTGCTTTTTATAAAGGAATAAAGTATGTATGTCTGAATGAATTTGACTGTCTATCTTTGCATCCTGAAATCTTAAGGAATTTTATTTGTCAAAGAAGAAAACAGGACTGTAGTATGTCAGTCTCAACCTTTCCTTTACATTTTTAAGCTATTAAAAATGTAATCCAAGCTCTGGTCTCTACCTGGCCTGCCTCCATTTCCCCATCATCTCTTTGTCTTCTTTATTTTCCCTAATTAAACTAGCCAGTTCATCTTCAAAAAATGCAGCACTTTTTTTTTTTTTCTCATGGCAATAACTTACATAAGAAACAACAAGGCTCTCTATTCCCTATCTCACTGTGTTTAGACTCTTCTCCACAATCTTCATGGTTCTATTATTACTTGGGATTACTGATGATGATGGATAGATTGTAATTGGAGCTAACCCTTGTTGGTATGTACAAAGGATTGTTTTATCCTCACTTGATCCTCTCAGCAATTCAATAAATTGGAAGTACCAAATCTTTATTTTCAGATTAAAAAGAAAAACAGAAGAGAAAAGAAGGAAAAATGAGGCTCAGAAAGGTCCTGCAACTTGCCTAAAGCCATTTGATTAACTGTTACAGCCAGGATTTGAATTCCAGCCTCTTTGACTGTAGAATCCCATTTTCTTAGCCACTTTTCTCTCAACTTCCCACAACAGATGAAAACTTGTTCTGGGAAGCGATTCTGTGCTCTGAGGATTCCCTAAACAATAGAATTTTATCATTACAAAAACATTCTAAAGCTCAAGATTTATAAAATTTGTCACAGTGATAACTTTGGATGTTTTACCTATTTGGAACTAGATGTTTATTTGATTTTTGCACGTCAATGTGATTTTACTCCTAGTCATCTCATGGATTGAGATCACTATTTTCCAAAGAGTAAAGTGTAGAACAGAATCTCTGTTTTATGGATTGTTTATGGGTGTTACATGACAGTGGTGTTTCTTGGTCTATTAAGTTTGGAAAAACTTGGGGTAAACTTCCTTAGCAAGTTTTCCCTACAGTAGAATTTCTAAAAGCCTTTTAATATGTTAATGTGAATATATCTAACTTCAAGGGAGGCTGAGAATGTATCTTTTATTTTTGCCTTGACTGCGTGAAGTTCTATTTGCCAGCAAGAAAAAAGTTGCAGAAGTTGTGGGTTAAGGACTGTTGGGTAAGTAATACCCTGTTTCTAGCATCTCTATATGACTCTGGGCAATAAATTAAAATTTAGCCCTATATTTCTCAAAGGCCTTTCCGATCATTTTTTGAATCATACATATTATTTACACCTTGATTCACAGAAGTCACTGAAATGTGGGAGAATGAAACATCTCAAATTGTCACTGTAAAATTTAAGGAAGATAATGTATGCAAAGTACATAGGCTAGTATCTAGCATAGAACATATACTCATTAAAGGTTTGTTTAATTTAAATATGAATCAATTTCTAGAACTTTATATTGTGTTCTTTTCCTTATCTATTAAGACTAATTTTGAAATAGTAAAGTTTGATTGACAAGAAGAAAAAAACTCACTACCATCATCCTTAATAATTATCAGTAATAAGCAGTGAATTAATAGCAGTGGCCTCTCTCTGTTGCTATCAATTACACACATTATTAATAGATTGACAAAAATCTGCCAAGGCTTAGATTGTTAACAGGAATTGACACTTCAGTTATTGCTAGTGTTAGACATTAATTTTGGAAGGTGCAACGATGCTACGTTAAAATGCGTGTTGTGATGGTTTATGGTGTGGGATAGAAGATCCCTTCTGGAAAGTGGTTTGGGATGTAGGTTAAGGGAAAGATATAAGCACATGTCAGAGAGAAGAGATGTGGAGAGAAGCTTGTGCCCACACAATGATTACTGACACATGCCAACAACTGTCTTATAAAGCAAAGACTCTGGGTCATTAATCTGAATATTTGTAAGTTTGTTAAATAAAATTTAGAACAATCTCAATATTGTAGCTATTAAAAATAATTTATGGGGGGCTGGCCCGGTGGTGCAAGCAGTTAAGTGCACATGCTCCGCTGCGGCGGCCCAGGGTTTGCCGGTTCGGATCCTGGGCACGCACCGACGCACCACTTGTCAAGCCATGCTGTGGCAGCATCCCATATAAAGTGAAGGAAGATGGGCACGGATGTTAGCCCAGGGCCCGTCTTCCTCAGCAAAAAAAGAGGAGGATTGGCAGATGTTAGCTCAGGGCCGATCTTCCTCACAAAATAATAATAATAATAATAATAATAATAATAATTTATGGGGTGGGGGGAGGGCAAAGGTTGAAGTGGCACATATGTATGGTGATGGATAAAAACTAGACTATTGGTGGTGAACACGATGCAGTCTGTACTGAAACTGACATATAATAATGTACAACTGAAATTTACACAATGTTATAAGCCAATGTGACCTCAATAAAATAATTTTTTTTTTCCTTTTTTTTTTTTTTTAATTTTTTGTTTATTGCAGTAACATTGGTTTATAACATTGTAAAAATTTCAGGTGTACATCATTGTACTTCTATTTCTGCATAGATTACATCATGTTCACCACCAAAATACTAATTACAACCCATCACCACACACATGTACCCAATTATCCCTTTCACCCTCCTCCCTCCCCCTTCCCCTCTGGTAACCACCAATCCAATCTCTGTCCCTATGTGTTTGTTTATTGTTGTTATTATCTACTACTTAATGAAGGAAATCATACGGTATTTGACCTTCTCCCTCTGACTTATTTCACTTTGCATCATGCCCTCAATGTCCATCCATGTTGTCACAAATGGCTGGATTTCATCGTTTCTTATGGCTGAGTAGTATTCCATTGTGTATATATACCACAGCTTTTTATCCATTCGTCCCTTGATGGGCACTTAGGTTGCTTCCAAGTCTTGGCTATCGTGAATAAGGCTGCAATGAACACAGGGGTGCATGTACCTTTGCAAATTGGTGTTTTCAAGTTCTTTGGATAAATACCCAACAGTGGAATAGCTGGATCATATGGTAGTTCTATCGTTGATTTTTGAGGAATCTCCCTACTGTTTTCCATAGCGGCTGCACCAGTTTGCACTCCCACCAGCAGTGTATGAGAGTTCCCTTCTCTCCACAACCTCTCCAACACATGTTGTTTCCTGTCTTGTTAATTATAGCCATTCTGACGGGCGTGAGGTGATATCTCATTGTAGTTTTGATTTGCATTTCCCTGATAGTTAGTGATTTTGAACATCTTTTCATGTGTCTGTTGGCCATCTGTATATCTTCTTTGGAGAAATGTCTGTTCAGGTCTTTTGTCCATTTTTTAATTGGGTTGGTAGTGTTTTTGTTGTTGAGATGCATGAGTTCTTTATATATTTTGGAGATTAAGCCCTTATCAGATGTATGGTTTGCAAATATCTTCTCCCAATTGTTAGGTTGTCTTTTCGTTTTGTTGATGGTTTCCTTTGCTGTGCAGAAGCTTTTTAGTTTGATGTAGTCCCATTTGTTTATTTTTTCTATTGTTTCTCTTGCCCGGTCAGATGTGGTGTTTGAAAAGATGTTGCTAAGACTGATGTCGAAGAGCGTACTGCCTATGTTTTCTTCTAGAACTTTCACAGTTTCAGGTCTTACATTCAAGTCTTTAATCCATTTGGAGTTAATTTTTGTGTATGGTGTAAGGTAAGAGTCTACTTTCATTTTTGCATATGGCTCCCCAGTTTTCCCAACACCATTTGTTGAAGAGACTTTCTTTTCCCCATTGTATGTTCTTGGCTCCTTTGTCAAAGATTAGCTGTCCATAGATATGTGGGTTTATTTCTGGGCTTTCGATTCTATTCCATTGATCTGTGTGTCTGTTTTTGTGCCAGTACCATGCTGTTTTGGTTACTATAGCTTTGTAGTATATTTTGAAATCAGGGAGTGTGATACCTCCAGCTTTGTTCTTTTTCTCAGGATTCCTTTAGCTATTCGGGTCTTTTGTTGTTCCATATAAATTTTAGGATTCTTTGTTCTATTTCTGTGAAAAATGTTGTTGGAACTTTGATAGGGATTGCATTGAATCTATAGATGGCTTTAGGAAGTATGGACATCTTAACTATGTTAATTCTTCCAATCCAAGAGCACGGAATATCTTTCCATTTCTTTGTGTCTTCTTCAATTTCTTTCAGAAATGTTTTATAGTTTTCGGTGTACAGATCTTTCACCTCTTTGGTTAAGTTTATTCCTAGGTATTTTATTCTTTTTGTTGCAATTGTAAATGGGATGGTATTCTTAATTTCTCTTTCTGCTACTTCGTTGTTAGTGTACAGAAATGC